>NW_020958939.1:31053-32526 GCF_003031625.1 Empidonax traillii | reverse complement strand
GCCCCGGGGAGGCCTCAGTGCGGCCGGGCAGGAGCTGAAGGGGCCCAGAGGAAAGCTGGGACAGAGTGTTCAGCAGGGCCTGTGGGGAGAGGACAAGGGGGCACGGCTGGAACTGAAGGAGGGTGATTTAGGGTTGATCTGAGGGAGATGTTTTCTTCCAGTCAGGCTGGAGGGGACTGGCACAGGCAGCGTTTGAGAGGCTCCGTCCCTGGGAACGTTGAAGGGCCGGTTGGACGGAGCCCTCAGCAACCTGGGGTGGTGGGAGGTTGCTCAGGTTGAAAGGAGATGATTTTTAGGTTCCCTTTGGTACCAAAACCGGCATACAATAACTGCTGAGAGACAGTTTGGGGTCTTTAAGCAGCAAGGTATTTATTTCCAGCAACACTGGGGGCTAGCCAGCTCACGCTGGACAAACTAGCTCCATCATTCTCAGTGTAAAGTCAGGGAATTTATACAGTTTTGGTGAGACATTACAATATTTTGCATGATTATTTTTTTTATTGACATCATCTAGTATTAATATTCATATGGAGTGGGGTTCAGGCAGAGGTTGAGGTGGAGCCATCTTTTTGGTAGATTCCTGGGGATCATTCCTGTTTCTTTGTCCTCGTGAGGGTTTTTTTTCTCTGTTCCTCATCGTCATGAACTTTTCAGTTCTTCCTGATTACATGCAAAAGTCTTACAAAAACCCCCTTAATTCATCTCTTCACCCTCCCCAAATGTCCATCCTCTCTAATTTATGACTACCAGGCCAACCTTTTTGTTATCTTTCATTAGGATAGAGCATATCAGGTGCAAGCAGGCCTCTCACAGGCCTCTCACAGCCTGGTACCTTCTCTCTCTTGACTAATCTCACAACACCTGCTCTCTGTTATTTTAGCTTACATGCAGCACTCCTCAAAGTGGCGTCTGTGAGCCTCTTCATAGAGCAGGACTTTAGCACCTAAAAATCCTTGCTGTGTTTAATTTCCCTCCTTTTCTTAGGACATATGAATTCTTTTGTCAAGTTCTAAAGGCAAAGTGTTTCAGTAAGTGAACACCATTGCCCACATTGTTTGTGTTCTCTTTACTATAACACTCAGCTTACACCACAGGTAGATGTTCAAGAAAGAGAATATGATCATTCCTCCCAATATGACCAGTATGGGATGTATTAGAAAATTACACACTTGCATTGTCCTAGGAGAGTATCCCATCAGGGTGTCCCACCAATGATGTTCTCCGATTCGTTCTGCATCAGCTAACACAGAGGATGTGCTGCTGTGAGAACATAACCTTATGTTGCAATTGTGAAAACATGATCTGTTGTTCTGATGGCCTTCTGATGGTACCAGGATGGGAAAGATCTACCAAGAGAAACAGTAGCAAAACCAGATATAGAAAACAGGGTCTCAGTACCGGCTCTCAGAGTGGGAAAGGACATAAAGAATGTTAAAGAAACAGAGCTGATAGAAGAGTATTGTTAGAAAACTG
>NW_020958939.1:26611-28284 GCF_003031625.1 Empidonax traillii | reverse complement strand
TTTGATGTCACTGATATCCCTGTGACATCACTGCTGTCCCTCTGTTGTCACTCTGATGTCACTGGTCCCCAATGATGTCCCTGCTGTCTCAGTGATGTCACCACTGTCCCCTGTGATGTCACCAATTTCCTCGATGATGTCACTGATGTCTTTGTGATGTTGCCACGGTCCCCTGTGATGTCACCGATAGTCCTGTGGCATCACGACTGTCCCTTTGTTGCCAACAGTCCCCTATGAGGTCACTGGAACTCAATGATGTCACCACTATCCCCTGTGATGTCACCAGTGTCATTGATAATGTCACTGGTGTGACACCGTGATGTCACCCCTTGCCTTGTGAAATCACTGATCTCAGCTGGGATGTCACAGACGCCCCTGTTGATGTCACTTGTGTCTCTGTGGTGTCATCACTGTCCTCTGTGATGTCAACAATGTTCCCAATGATGTCACTGCTTTCTCTGTGATGTCATCACTATCCCCTGTGGCACCACCAGTGTCACCGATAATGTCACTGCTGTCTCTGTGATGTTACACCTGGCCTTGTGATGTCACCGATGTCCCCTGTGATGTCACCACTGTCCCTGTGACATCACAGCTGTGCCTTTGTGGTCAACAGTCCCCTGTGATGTCACTGGTCCTATTGAGGTCATTGCAGTCTCTGTGATGTCACCACTGTCCTTTGTGGTGTCACCAATGTTTCTGATGATGTCACTGGTGTCTCTGTAATGTCACCCTTGTCCTTGTAAAGTCAACAATGTCCCCATTGATGTCACCGATGTCACTGTGATATCACAACTGTCCCTTTGCTTTCACCAGTTCCCTCTGATGTCACTGGTCCCCAGTGATGTCATAGATGTCCCTGTAATGTCACCAATGATGTCACTGATGTCTCTGTGATTTCATACATAGCCTTATGCAGTCATTGATGTCCCCTGTGATGTCACCAATGTCCCTGTGCCATCATGGCTTTCCAATTATTGTTGCCAGTGCCTTGTGATGTCACAAGTGTCCCCAATGATGTCACTGATGTCTCTGTGATGTCACCCCTGTTGTTGTGAAGTCACCGATGTCTCCCTGTGACATCATAGCTGTCCCTTTTTTGTCAGCAGTCCCTTGTAATGTCACTGGTCCCCAGTGATGTCACCCATCTCCATTTGATGTCACCACTGTCCCCTGTGATGTAAACAATGACCCTGATGATGTCACTGGTGTCACTGTGATTTCACCCTTGCCCTCGTAAAGTCACTGGAAGTCCCCTGTGATGTTGCCAATGTCCCTGTGACATCACAGCTGTCCCGTTGTTGTCAACAGTCCCCACTGCTGTCTCTGTGATGTCACTAATGTCCCCAGAGGTGGCCCCATGTCCCTGTGAGGTCACTGATGTCCCTGTGATGTCACGAGATGCCTTTGACTTCACTGATATCCCTGTGACATCATGGGTGTCCCTTTGTTTTCACCAGTCCCCTGTTGTCGTGGTTTTGCCCACCAGCCAGCCCCTGGGGCTGAGGATGGTTTTGTCCGGGTGAATTTCTGGAGAAAAAGCCAATCAAAACTTTAGTAACACCTTTGCTAATTACATATTTAAGAAAACGGAAGAGAAGGTTGGTGGCGCAGTTGAAATTAGGAGCAGTTGAAATTGGTGGCAGTTGAAATTAGGGAGCCATGTAGGGAGA
>NW_020958939.1:23042-26002 GCF_003031625.1 Empidonax traillii | reverse complement strand
CCCTGGGGCTGAGGATGGTTTTGTCCGGGTGAATTTCTGGAGAAAAAGCCAATCAAAACTTTAGTAACACCTTTGCTAATTACATATTTAAGAAAACGGAAGAGAAGGTTGGTGGCGCAGTTGAAATTAGGAGCAGTTGAAATTGGTGGCAGTTGAAATTAGGGAGCCATGTAGGGAGAGAGAGGCAGGTCCCAGGTGGGGGCCAGGCCTCCCTCCTCCCCCGACCCTGGGCCAGGGGCAGGTGTGGCACTGAAGCCCCTTCTCTCTTGTAAGAGAGTGAAGGAAAAAAACTTTAAAGGACTGACTGCTTGGACAAAAAAGCACTGCAGAAGAAATTCCAGCAGAGAGATAACAAAGTGTCCAAGGTCAAAGCCGGCAGCTGGAGGAGAGAGAAGTTCGAAGAGGGGGCTGTTTCTCCCCCCTTTCACTCTCTCTCTTCAGCAGGGAAAAGACTGAAAAATAAATCCCTGCTACCTTTGGAAGATTGTTGGGGTGAGGAGACCCCCATGCGGCTCACAGAGGAGCTTGTGGATGTACCAGGAAGCCGAGACTTCATGAGAAGGACTGAAATGAAGCAGAGTCCTGTTGAAGATTTATGACCCTGAGAACTTACGCCAGAGTGAGAACGGCTCAGGTAAGCTTGGGATGCAAGTGAGGGATCCATGCTGCTGGTGCTGGAGATTTGTGACCCTGAGAGAACCTCACGCTGGAGCAAGAACGGCTTGGGTAAGATGTTGGGATCCAAGTAAGGGATCCATGGTAGATCCATGCCAGAGAGGTCTATTCAAGGACTGTTCTCCCGTGGGGAGGAACCTCCCCAGGGAACAGGGGTGGACTCAAAAGCCATTATCCCCTGTGACCCTGTGGGGAAGATCCATGGGGCCAACACAGAAGAAAAACAGATAGATAAAGAGTTCCAGCTGTGAGGAAAAGGAGTTGTCATCCTGAGATAACAGAAGAAGAGTTTGAAAGTGTTGCAGTTACTGAAAAGATCTGGAGCTCCTAGAATGGAGAAAGAGACTGCTTCTCCTCCTTGGACTGATATAAAGGGGGAGAGGTATTTCTATAAATATATAATACTTTTACTTGGGTAGAATTGTTGTAGATGTAGTTCTTTAGTTTTATTTTGCTAGTAAGAAATGTTCATATTATTTTCCCAAATCAGGTCTCCTTTGTCTGCATAAACCTTCTCTCAACTTACAGTAATTGTGTGTGGGGTGAGAGCAAATTGAGCCAGAGCAAAAACACAAAATGTTGCCTTAAGAGACCATGGAGAAAAAGACTCCAGGCCAATTTAGGTAGGAGATAAGATAAAGAGACCTGGTCCTTTAATGAGTTGTTAGGCCTAGAGGAACACATACCATGTGTGCGCCCCCAGACAGGGGTTCTAGGATTTTATAATAAGGTCCATCCAATCCCAGGTTTATGCAGCCCTGGTTCTGCCCCATTCTGCCCCCTGACACACCCTTTCAGGAACTGGGTTTGATGTCTTTGGGACCCCTTCTTCCTCATCTTCATCTTCTTCACAGCACACACAATCCTGGGAGTTCCTAAAGAGTTCTGCCTAGAAGGTCACTGTGTCTGGCTGATATCTTCTGGTCCAGGCCTTAGGGTGTTTTTCTACAATTCTACCTTGAAAAGAAGACTAAAAATGGAGTTTAGAGGGATTCATATGGAATGGGGTAGTAGGGTTGGGTATGTGTAACTACTCTGTTAAGGGTAAGGGACATAATACAGCTACATTAAAATGTATTCACTATACAACTAGTTCTAAAATCTACAAAAGTCTAAAAACCAAAAAAGATCTGAGACATCAGTGTGACTTGACTGTGGTGTGAGTGTTGTTATTGTGAATCTATAATTCAGTCTCTGTTCAATTGTAGTAAATGCTACTGAATCCCTTGATAACTGTAAAGTTGCTCAATGATTAAATGCTACTAATCTCTTTTGCCCCCTTATCTTTGGATCCAAACCCTTTGCACCCTGACCCTCTTGCATCCCAAGGCTCTGTGTAAATCATTCCCTTTCATTAAAAAGAAAAAAGCTATTTTTTGGGAGCTGCTTTTGAATTTTTCCTCCTCAGCTAAACTACAAAACAACTCCAATTAGTTTTTGAAGACATAAAGACATGAAGACAATTAAAAAAAAAAAAATTGTTTGTCTGTATTTTAATGAGCCCCACGGTGTGTTTAGAGACAAGTCCATCATCCTGAGGTACTGAGAGAAGACTGAAAAAGCTCCTCAAGAAGTCAGAAGCCAAACCCCAGATCCTGATGTGTCCACACATCTCTGCCTGGGTGTGGGTGTGAATTGACTGTGGTGTGAGTGTTGTTCTTGGGAATCTATAATTCAGTCCCTGTTCAATTGTAGTAAATGCTACTGAATCCCTGTTAAAGGGAATGTTGAAAATGTTGAAAGTTGGTCAATGATGAAGTGCTACTCATCTCTTTTGCCCCCTTTACTTTGTGTCCAACTCCTTTGCACTGTGACCCTTTTGCATCCCAAGACTCTGTAGAAATCATTCCCTGTCATAGAAAAATTATATTTTTATTACTTCCACTTTAAAATCTTCCTCCTCAGCTAAACTACAAAACAACTCCAATTAGTTGTTGAAGGATTGAAAACACAAAGATAATTAAAGGAAATAAAATAATTTGTTTGTCTGTATTTTAATGAGCCCCACAGTGTGTTCAGAGAAAAGTCCATTATTCTCATCTATTGAAAGAAGATTGAAGGAGGTGCTCAAGAAGTCAGGAGCCAAACTCCCAGTTCCTTGAAGCATTGCTGGGCCCCACTGAGGGCAGGCACTGACAAAGCCTCCCCAGGGACTCCTGAGAGCAGATCCTTGCAGGCCAGGAGTGCAGGCAGACAAAGGAAAGTGTCTTGTGGTGGCCTGAGGGGCAGAGGCAGCTGCCAGAGCCAAGGGCACAAAGGCCTGGGTGCCTTTGGGCCTTGCAGCC
>NW_020958939.1:20741-21899 GCF_003031625.1 Empidonax traillii | reverse complement strand
TTGGCTTTGCTGCTGAGCCCCTGTGCCCCAGGACATCCCTGACAGAGCCCAGGCCCTTCTGCTGGGGGTCCCTGCAGAGCTGAGCAGATCCAGGTCACCTCCCATTGCTCTGCCAACCCCCTGGGCCTGCTCTGGGCCCTGCAGGTCCTTGCCCTGCTCCCAAGGGCTCTGGGGGTGCTTCATGCTCAGCCCTTGGGCTTTAGAGCTCAGGCTGGGGATTGGGCAGAACTTTGGCAGGTTTGTTGTTGTGCTGGCAGGGTCTGGTTCAGGATTAGGGGAAGAGCATTTTGGGCTGGGTCAGGAATAAAGCTTGGCTTTTCATACTGGTAATACAGGTTTGGGATTGGAGTGGGTACTGGTGTACAAAAACAGAGTCTCGTGTTCTGGGTTTGTGCTTTTTATGTCTTGGATTTACAGCAGTGGATTCCTTTCGGTGGGAGGGGCAGCCTTTTGGGTAGTGCTGGGGCTTGAGGTTACAAAGTGTATAAAGGTCTCTCAGGATTGTTTGCACAGTCAGTGTTTCAGAACCCTCAGAATTCCCTGGACCTGCTATTACCTCATCAAAATCTTTCCTCTCTATTCACCAGGCCCCTCTTTCCTTCCCCAAATATCCAATCCTTTTTGTCCCAGTTCCTCCTGATATCCCCAAACTTTCAGCTGGGTGGGCTCTGCTTTGTGATGACACTTTGCAACAGAATCAAGAGGACACTGTGAAACCAAGGGTTGGATCAGGATTAAAGCTTGGCTTTTCGGACTGGTAATACAGGTTTGGGAATTGGGTGGGCATTGAGTATAAATAAGAGTCTGGGGTTCTGGGTTTGGGGTTTTCTGGCTTGGAATGAGAACAGTGGATCCTTTTCAATCAGAGGGGAAGAAGTTATGGGGAGTGATGTGGCTTGAGGTTACAAAGAGGGTAAAGGTCCACCAGGAAAGTTTTCACAGTATGTGTTTCTGACTATTCCTATGATACTTCAGGAGAAAATCAGAAGTGATTTCATTCTAGAGGTCAATGGTGGAGCAGCCCAGTCTGCTCTGGCCCCACAGCAGTGCCCACCCCAGGGAGCTGCAGAGCTCTGGGCACTCCCCCCACAGCCCCAGCCCCTCTGAAGGGCACAGCAGCTCCTGGGGCACAGACAGGAGTCTCAGCATCCCCATCAG
>NW_020958939.1:15577-17322 GCF_003031625.1 Empidonax traillii | reverse complement strand
CTCGGGGGGCTCCTTAAGGCTTCAAGGGCCTGCAGGATTTTCAGAGCAATTGGGGGTTTGCTTTTGGTTCTGCATCTCTGAGAGGTTTGTGCAGCCATGGCCTCCAATTATCTGCTGTAACGAGTCCCTTGAGAGCCCCAGACAGTGACAACCCTCAGTGGGTCATTAATGCTTCAAGGCACTCAGGGTACTTTTTTTGACACTGAATCTGTGAGAGGTTTGTTCAATCATGGCCTCCAATTATCTGCTTTAATTAGTCCCTGGAGAGAATGTCAGTTGTGACACCCACTGAGGCTCATTAATGTTTTAAGGCACTCAAGGTTTATTAAGACACTTCTTTTTGACACTGAGTCTCTGAGAGGTTTGTTCAGTCCTGGCCTCCAATTATCTGCTCTAATGAGTCCCTTGAGAGCCTTTGTCAGGAATGGCCCTCAGTGGGGCTTGTTAAAGCTTCAAGGTACCACAGATTTGTTAAAGTACTTTGCCTTTTCTTTTGATTCTGAGTTTTGAAGAGGTTTTGCAATAATTGATTCCAATTCTCTGCTTTAATTAGTCCCTGGAGAGACTTTGTCAGTAGTGAGGCTTTGTCACTCAGTGGGGCTCATTAATGCTTCAAGGTACTCAAGGGTTTTGAAGGAACTCTTCCTTTTGAAAGTGAGTTTTTGAGAGGTTTTTTCAGTTATGGCTTCCAATTATCTGCTTTAATGAGTCCCTTGGGATTCTCTATCAGTTGTGAAACTCAGTGGGATTCATTGATGCTTCAAGGCACTCAAAACAAATTTTTTAAGAGACTTCTTTTTGTCACTGAGTCTTTGAGATTTTTGTTCAGTCCTGGCCTCCAATTATCTGCTCTAATGAGAGTCTTTGTCAGGAATGGCCCTCAGAGGGGCTTGTTAAAGCTTCAAGGTACTACAGGTTTCTTAAGGTACTTTGCCTTTGAGTTTTGAAGAGGTTTGTACAATCATGGCCTCCAATTATCTACTTTAATTAGTCCCTAGAGAGACTTTCTCAGTAGTGACACCCATTGGGGCTCATTAATGCTTCAAGGTACTCAAGGGTTTTGAAGAAACTTTTCCTTTGGAAAGTGACTCTTTGAGAGGTTTGTTCAGTCATGGTCTCCATTTCTCTCCTCCACTGAGTCCATGAGGAGCCTGTTTTGGGAATGGCCCTCAGGGGGACCCATTAATATTTCCAGATACTTTGGGTTTTCCATCTTACTTTCCCTTATGGACAGGTTTGTACAATCTCCCCTCAGTCCCTGAGGTTCAAGGACTCAGCACCAAAAGCCCCCCGGGGCTCACTCAGATAAAGCAAGTCCTGACAAACCATGGCCCTTCCTGTGATTTCCCTCTGGTGTGGACAGTAAATTAGGAATGTTGTCTCATGGAATCGGGGACAACTGTGACACTGCCCAGAGCCTTTGTGTGCCTGCACTCCTGGCCTGCAAGGATCTGCTCTCAGGAGTCCCTGGGGAGGCTTTGTCAGTGCCTGCCCTCAGTGGGGCCCAGCAATGCTTCAAGGCACTGGGAGTTTGGCATCTGACTTTCTGAGCAGCTTTGTGAGAAATGAATGAAGCGGTTTTATTACAAGCAGGGTTTCCATGATTTCCTGGTGGTGGGAAGTTTTTTGTGTGTGTGATCAGGGGTGTTCTGCAGTTCCTGTGGCTGCAGTTCTATTACAACCACGACCTGTTAATAGTTATAATCATATTACTGTTGGTTATTATTGCTGTGTGAAGGCGAACC
>NW_020958939.1:10689-13662 GCF_003031625.1 Empidonax traillii | reverse complement strand
TTAAAGCAAAGTTTAAAAACGTGAGAAGATACTGCAAAAGATGTGTTAATAGTGCTTCAGGCTGAGACAAACTTGGTAAAGAAAGATTTAATATAGTTATTGACAGTAAAACTGACCTCTCAGGGAGGGGAATTGGAGCTGAACTTCTTGTGTTGAGCAAAAATTTTGAATATGCATCCGCAAGCATAAACTACCTTGGTGTCATAAATTTGCTTGTTCAAAGAAAACCCCACTAAACCCTTAAAGAAAGCACTTTAGTAGAAAAAAAATCAATTTTTTTTGGATCCAGTGTATTTTTGTTTTTGCCTAATGACAGTAGGGCTAGTATTTGTTTGCTACTCTCTCTATGCAGAAAGTTTTACTCCTCTTTAATGACAGAACAAATTCAGTGTTGCCTATGTGAAGCTATGTTTCATTTTAGGGGTTTATTTCTTGTGAATCTTCAAATTAGTGTTTGATCATTGTTTATTTACAGAGAGTTTATAAAAAAAACAGGCTCGAGTTTGAGAGAAAAGTTAAACTTTTTGAGAGCAAAGTTGGAGAGGTTTGTACCATTTGCACTTGGAAGCTTGGTGGTAGAACTTGTTCGAGTTCGATGTGTTGCATACAGCACATGTGAAAGTTTGCTGGCCTTATGGGAGAGGAGCAGTTTGTGATAAAAAGCGTGTAAGTGAAGTGCCAATGCATCGCACTACTCAGTGGAGTTTGGTTTTTTTTCATTCTCAATTTAATCCCGGATCACTCAGCTTACTTACATAGTCATTAAAATCTTTAGGTTAGGAACTGCCATTCGAGATATGCTATTAAGGTTTGTGTGAGAAATGGTGAGAAAATGTGAAAAGGAGGCAGAAGTTGATTTGCTTGCAAGTTACTTATTGGTAGCAGGTAAGATTTTAAAAAAAAGTTAGTTATTATTGTTGCCACATTGTCAGGGGAGAGTTATTTTGTGATTGATTACTGCTTAGCTTTCTAAAATGCCTGCAAAGTTTGATTTAATGCAAAAACCTCTCGCTGTGTGCCTGGTACAAAGGGGAGTGCTAAAGAGAAGTTGCTAATCAAAATAGCCCTGGGCTAATTTTACTTCTCAAGTTGTGTCCTTCCGTGTGGGGGAGGCAGGGAAAGCAGAGGTTTAGAGGGATTCTGTCGGGGTTTTGTGCTTGGCAGAGTGGTTTGGAGTGTGGAGAACCTTGGCCATGCATAGAAGGTCGGGTCTTTTTGGTACCATTCTAGTAGTGGTTTGGCATATAAAGTTAATCTGCATTAGCGGTGGTTGCAAATCGAGTTTCCTGCAGCCAGAATCTGCCGTGGTTGCGTGCGGGGGAGGGCCGTGATTGAGGGATGGCTTCTGGTGCCGCAAGGGCTGCAGAAATCGCGGTATACCCATGTAAAAGAAGAACAGGACTGAAAGGGAGGTGGGGGCAGGAGTGCCAAAGAAAGTCGTTAGGCTGAAACAATGTTAATCTGAACAGTCGCCGTGGCGGCTGCTCAGACAGCAGGAGGGCCCCGAACAGGGCCCGAGGAAGAAACACCTTGTATTGTCCTGTACCTTGCAGACAAATCTTTAAAATTGCTGAATGAATTTTTGTATCAAACGTTTCCTGTTGCAGCAAAAAGTTTTGGTGAAACGGGCAGAGGAGGAAAGAAAAAGCTGCTTTTGAGACTAAAGTTTTACCTTTGTAAGGAGAGAGATGAAGTCTAAGAGATAATACAAAGAGAATCATCAGTTGCCTAGTAACCAAGTAAAGGCCTTAATTACTCCAGCCAGAAAAATTTTCAAAGTTTAACAGCTAGGTAGAAAAGATGCCCTTATCTTCTGTCCCTGTCCTACGGGGGTTTTTCCTCCACCAAATATATTACATCTTTAAAATTACTTTTTCACTGTATCTCAGTACCATTGAATGCACTAAGTGTAACTTTAACGCAGAATCTTACAAAATGTGTTACCGAGCAATAAAATCACTGTTACAGAGTGCCTTACTTACACCGAAGTTGGAACAGGCAGTAAACAAGGTGGGGGGGAACAGAGAAAATAACATTTTTACTGCGGTTTACTACTCAAGCAAAGGCTGCTTCTAATCACACAGACTGCTTCAAACTAAAACTTAGTTATTAACCTGTTTGGTTTCGTTCCACAATAATCACCACAATTGTAGAAATTATCTATTTACCTTTTAACTGACCAGCCTTCGTCTTTCAGAGAACCTTTACAAATTTCACAGGACAAAGAAGTCACCTCTCGAGCCACAAAACACTGCACTCCTTACCAACCAACAGAAGACGCTGGAGCAGATTGTAATAATAACTTATCTGTTTGTTTTCCTAATTACCGAATATGGATATAATGTACTGAGGGTATTTCGGAAACAAATTGTGGGTGGGGAGTCCCCAGGCTAAAACGTAGCATTGGCAGTCACCGCTGACCTGCCTGATTTGCTGCAAAGTTGTGATTAAATATAAGGCTGAAAAATCTTCAAGGAAGAGTGAAAGAAGTTCAACTTTTTATGTTTTCATTCTTTTCCTAATTGAATATTATAACGTCAAATCGAATAAGAAAGAGTTGTCCTACTAACTGACCTTTGCAAAATTACCCATTAAGCTACTAAAAATAGATCAGTTTAGTTACTCTATTTCTTTCATGTTAATGTTTATAATGACACCTAAAAAAAATCCGTTTGAAAACTTTACTTCATTCTTGTGCTACACCTGTAACTTAATCATCTGAACAATATTAATAATCAATATTGATTCTTTTTAAGAAATTACAAGTCCTAATGAGATGAAAGACTAATATAAGCCAACAAAACAAAAAATATTCACGAGCTAATTCAAATTATTAGTGCAAAAAGAAAGAAAGCAAGTAGCAAGTTAATTGGCCATCTAAAAATCATCAATCTGACAAATATCTAAATAATTTTTATTATAATCTAAACACTTTTTAATAAAATTTAACTGTAAAATTATCTGGTATGACCC
>NW_020958939.1:7476-8932 GCF_003031625.1 Empidonax traillii | reverse complement strand
TTACAAATCTTGTTTCCCTCTAAAGCTAAACACTTTATCAGCACTGCTGCTATAAAACTTAGTCGCAAAAATTTAACAGTATATTCAAACCAAAACAAATCAGACCATCACACACAACTAATTCAACTGAGCATACTCAAAGACAGGACTGATATCTCCACACAACAAACAACTCTCTAAAGCAGAAACGGAGCACTCACATAAATAAGAAAAGTCCTTTGTCTCTTATCCTGTCCTGAGGGATGACATTATGACCTTAGGAAAACAACATTTTTTTTAACATAAGAGAATTTTAGTTACCAAATTATTATCACCTATAATGCCAAAATCATAGAACAAAATAGACTTATATCTCACAGCAAAATTTATAACTGTAGATACACTAGCTCTTTATACAAAGCATTATGAACCAACTATTACTGTTAAATAAATATATTAACTTTAACCAACTTTTAATACACCAACTAGGCCTTTGAAATCACTAAAAAGAATATAGTAGAGGGCAAGGCCAGATTGGCCTCTGTACCTGCCACGAAGAAGATCTTTACCCTGCTGCTGGCTGCAAACCAATAGGCATGGGAAGTGGAGGCACATGCCATACTGGACCTCTACTTACTATGATAATGTTACAGCTAATTAATACTGTTAAAAACAACTGTCCAAAACGTTATCACAATGTTTATTATAAAAGATGTATAAATATATGCCTTTAGACACACAAATACATGAACAAAACATACAATAATAAAAAAAAATGAACAAAGACCAGATTAAAATCAAACTGTCCAGAAAGTAAAAAGTGTGTCATAAATTTTACACTTCAGACTAATTCATTTTAAACCAATAACAAATACAGTAAAAAATAACCCATATACCAATGCAAAAATTAGAAATCAATACTAAATAAGAAGTAGTAACCTAATTCATTAAAAACAAAACAAAACACAAAACCACAAAACCAGCCACACATTAAAACCAGTTGAGTTTTCTTCTTCTATACAACTTTTTTACACTATTATTTCTATCTTGTTTAATTTCATGTTTGTTGAGATTAATCTTTAGTGTAATTCAAAGAATGCACCTGACCACCATACCGATGAATCGAAGAACCCACAGAGGATCATGGTCCTAGACCCCAACTCCAAGCAAGTGAGAAATAAAACCAGAGTATTGGAAGCACTAGTGGAATAGGAACAATCCCAAAAAACAATAAAAATGTCTAATAATTAGCTTGTAATAAAACCATGAGAAAAACAAAAAGGGGGGATTGTGAGAAATGAATGAAGCGGTTTTATTACAAGCAGGGTTTCCATGATTTCCTGGTGGTGGGAAGTTTTTTGTGTGTGTGATCAGGGGTGTTCTGCAGTTCCTGTGGCTGCAGTTCTATTACAACCACGACCTGTTAATAGTTATAATCATATTACTGTTGGTTATTATTGCTGTGTGAAGGCGAACC
>NW_020958939.1:0-1442 GCF_003031625.1 Empidonax traillii | reverse complement strand
ATGAGGAGATTGCAGCTCACCAGTGGCCTTTAAACTAAATTTGAGGTAGTTGGTTGGACTTCCCATTGTCCTATCATATCTCTCCCCCAGAGGGTCATTGGGATATTAAGGACATACGGCTTTGCTGAGGCAGTTTTACCTTCTGGTCCTTCAGTCAGTAAAGTGGAGACACTTTGGAGCGGTGTCTGGGCTCCTCCTACCCCTTTGATGTCGATGCAGGGCTCCGTAGTGCTCCATTCCTTCGGCCAGTCGCTCTCTGCAAAGATCGTGATGTCTGCTCCTGTGTCTGTAAGACCTTTAACTCGAGCACATTGGTGAGTGTTGGGAAAAAGTACCCTGCAGGTCAGCATTGGCTGATGGAGTAAAACGGACTGTGACCACTGGACCATCGGCACAGAGTCCAAAGTGTCCCCCCCTACAGCAATGGGGGTTAAATTGGCAGTGGGTGTTTCTGTGTCTGGCTCCACGGGTGGAAATAGAGCTTTTACAGCCACTTCTAATGCCTTAGGGTTGTCTACAGTCACTGATTGTGGGATAACTGTTAACCCTGTGTTATTAGATGGAGCAGTCCCAGTTAAAATGTATTTTCCAGCAGTGGTGACACGGAGCCTCCTTCTGTTGTTGTTGCACTGCCAGGATTTCAGTTAGTCGGTATTTTTTGTACGTGTTGGATCCTACACTGTGAGGCACCTTAACCATGTCCACTGAAGTGGGATCTTTGAGGGACCTTAATATTTCTTGACAATCTTTGATTGGTTTAGTGCCATTTTTAGAAACAGTGCATCTTGAACTTCTAGATTAATTTTCACTAAATGTTTCGGTACTGGAAAAAGATTCCTAGAAAAGTCATTGAGTCTCTGGAAGCATTCAGATAGCATCTGTGTATGCTTTAAGAATGATTATGGTGGTTCTGGTTGACAGTTGGACAAAAAGATACTAAAGGTCTCTTCCAACCTTGATGATTTTGTGATTCTCTGACCTGTCATCGCAGTTTCCAGCTTTCTCCTCTAACAAGATCTTTTCTCAGTTGGATCCCTCAGTGGGACCCATTAACACCACAAGAAACTTTACAGTTTGAATCTCACTTTGGTTTCTCAAGAGGTTCCTGCAACTCTCCTCAGGGTCTGATGTTCAGGGACTCATCCCCAAAGCCCCCAAGGCTGATGAAATGCCTGGGGCTGTTGCTGTGCTGCTGAGCTGGGCCGGGCTCCTGGCACACAGGGAGATCCTGGCAACCAAGAAGAGCTTCAAAGACACAGCTCTGCTGCTGAGCAGCTCCTCTGCACAGCCCAGCAGGGCTGAGGGCACTGCCTGCAGCACCCAGGGCACAGGAGAGAAGGCAGAGAGATGAGAGGCAGCCTGGGCTGGGAGGGGACTGAGCTCTCACTGCGGGAGAAACCTTCCCAGGATTTGAAGGAAGAATTCTCTGGCTGGAGGACACT
>NW_020958938.1:5794-11237 GCF_003031625.1 Empidonax traillii | reverse complement strand
AGCACAGAAGCTTGGGAAACCCTCTCTCCCAGCCATATACTGCCTGCCACACTTTCTGGCAGTCTCACTTCTTGATGCTGTTTCAGTATTTTAGGATAACTTTTCCTGCAGTAGGTGGGCAAGGGAAAAGTTATCCCAGAGCTGGACCTCTTCAATAAGCTTTGAGGCTGTTGGAACAGTATGTAGAGTGACAGGTAGAGAAAACATGCTCTTGCAAAGTCTAACACTGGCCAACATACTGGGAGGACATGCTTAATATAAAGTGGAATGCCAGTAGTTTTTTTATATCATGAAATGAAGAAGCATGTTCATTCTTGGACAAGTGGAATTCACTAAATAACACCACAACAGGCAAAAAAAGCAGAAAGGTTTCTGCACAGATTGAGCACCAGCACTTTTTTTCCTCTTTGTTTGTTTTGTTTTGCTTTTTTTCCTTGAGTCTGTGCCCTGTCTGGAGCTTTGCAAGGCACAAAGGGACATCTAATGGTTTCTCAATACATTGCAAGAAAACCCTTGCAATGAGTGTCATGTGATGAATTCTTTCAGGCCTCTGCTTGCCAGGTACTTGTATCTTTTCTATAGGGTTTTCAGCCTATTAGGTAATTTCTTTTGGCTTCCTATTCCTGAGAAGAAAAGAAATTTGTATCTTTGTATATTAGGTATCTACTCCTTTCTCAAAAAACGATTATTGTTATAAGTTACTTCTTCTCTTGAATTTTGAAGACAGCAAAAATACATGCAGGACAAAGAAATATAGCAAGAGATGTTTATTGCAGTGCTGGTTACCCATTTCCAGCACTGGGTGCACCTCTGAATCATACAAAGAGCACACTTTTGTTTGAAAATCGTGCTTTTTTGTACCCTTCGATATTAGCTGTTGAATATTCATTCATTGTCCATTTGTTGCCTTTAAAGGTAATTTCCCTGCTTTGGAGGTGGGTGTTACCTTTTGGCTGGTTGTAACATATCTCCCCTGGGCTTGTACAGGGGGGTCTTGCATCATCCTTACATTGCAAGGCATGGGGTGTCTCTCTGTGTATCCACATGGCACAGAGGAATACAATTTTTTTTATAATTTGTTCCCTGTTCCTGGCCGCAAAAGATTCCCTGGTGGTAGGTCCAGACAGGACCCTTCACCTTACAGCTTCCACGGTACGTCTATAAGTTAGTAAATATACAGAAATAGTTCTTTTGTTAGTACCCTCTGTTTATTTTAATTTGCTTGGAACAAAATCGGTTCCTTTACTTATAACAGTTATAAACTGAGAGACACTGAAGTTTGGTGCTGCTGTGATAGAGACAAACCAACTGGATCTTTATTCCTCACCCCAGAAGTATTTAGACCACTACACCCTCAAGCCCGAAATTCTTACTTTGATCAGTAATGACACTATTGCCAGCTGGACTTGCATCCGATTTCCAGTCCTCTTAGTACAAGGAAAGCAAACAGTAATTAAACCTATGCCCACCTTTGTCTCAGAACAATGGTTAGCATTCTAGATTTTGTTCAAGGGTGATTAAAAGGAGTTACATGAGGGCAAAATACCCTTTCATTAGTGTCTGTAGTTGCAGAATCTGCAGCTTGATATTGTCTGACAAGAAGGTTATTGCACCCTAAACAGTTGTGGATAGTTACAGCACACACCTGATGATGAGATCAATCACTTCATGCTAGGGCTGTCCCATGCAAAGGGAACTGTGGGCAGTTCAGCTCCACTGGAGAAATGCACACTTGTGAGTGCTCAGCACCTCTCCACACATGGCCTTTACTCCCAATTCAAACACAACTTTCATAAAGGGCCTTCTAAGACCCATTAGTCTTTATATCCAGCCTGCTCCTGTGATGTGTGTTGTGGATTCATGTACTTGATGAGAGACGGATCAGCTGCTGGAAAGCTGGAGCTTTATCAGGAATCCAGCATGAGTTTCCACCTCCTGGGAACAGAAGGCATTGGCTGAAAGCGTTGGATAATGTGTGTTTGATTTGTCCTTTGTCAAGGTCACACCTGGCTAACTGTCTCAGCAAGAATCCTGGGTATCAGTAATTTACAACATCCCCCTCTTCCCTGCAGATGAGTTTTTGTTCTTCTTTTGAAAGTTCTCTTGTCTGCTCTGAACTATATGGAGAGAAAGTGAGTGAAGGGGCCTCATTATTTTAAATGGGGCTTGACAGAACCTAACAAAGAGCATAAAACAGAGCAACTTTCACAGACAATCGCACCAAGGCACTTAAAGCAAGGCTGAGAACTCAATTACAGCCCATTACTGTCGGAGCTGTCTCTCGCTCTCTTGCTCTTTCCCTGTCCATTGGTTTCTGCAAGAAAAACTTGCTATTGGCAAAGGTCATTCTCTTCAGCTGTAGTGTTTCAGAGAGTGGTTCCTATTAGCACAGGTCAGTGAGGATTCCAGTGTTCTCACAAATACGAGGGGAAAAACAATTCCAGGAAAAGTGTGTTTTCCTCTTTGATGATGCTGCAAAATAGGAAAAGTCAGTAAACCACAAGGTAAAACCCAGTACGTTCTTATGCAGTGTTCTTGCAAAAGGTGACACATGAGCCTGTGATACATCGTGCATGTATGCACACATACTCTTCTGTAAACAATGCATCCAATAGCCTGGTTGCACTTCTTCGTGACCTTACTTTAATCAAGTTTAACCAAGTTTAATCAAGTTCTCAGATGGTTGATAAAGATGATAATATACTGTTTTCATAATTCTTCTGGTGAGGAACCAGCAAGGAGTAGGTTCAAATCACAGCATAGGCTACAGTGGCTAAAAACCTGCTTGAATTTTGTTTGCTTGCGAACAGCTCCACACAGTCAAGACATTTTGCAATATGTGTAAGGCTGAGGCACTGGGATAGCAGGATTCATGGACACAGGACTGCACTAGAAGGATTAACTGAGCCCCTTGTATGCAACAGATCAGCACTAAACAGTCTGCTAACAGGCATTATGGAGTGTGAGAAACATACCCATTTCAAAATGTATTAAAATGGTTTTTAAAAAAAATTTATTAAAAAAAGGTTAAGGTTGAAATAACAACCAAGAGATAGCAGACTTGTTCCCTGCGAGGGAACAGACTTAAGGTGAGTTGCATAACAAAATCAACCTTTCCTGTATATATTAATTATTGTTACACTTTTGTCCATCATCCTGTAGAAAGATGGCAGCAGAATTTGGAATAAAGCTCAGCCATCCAGCTTTTGAAGCAGAGAACATCCTTTCCATTCTTGCCAGCTCCTCTCTCATACATTATCTACTCTGCATACTGAACAAGACAAGAATCCCGGGTGAGAAAGCAATGTATGTTTTTTTGGGTACAATTTTGATTCTTAAACTTTACAATTTGACTTTTCAAGCTTTTAATATTGGCATTCTAGCTCGTTTTTTCATTGGACTTGCACCTTGACTTCACCAGAGAACAGTCTCACGTGGAACAAGTCCCCTTCCTTTCCTGGGAGGCCGTGTGCCAGCATAAGCCTCTGTTATTTGAGCTAATGAAGTAACTAACTGATATTGTCAGTAGACTCTTGCCGTCCATGTGAACTAAGTTTAGGAGGGGAAGCTAACACACATTTCACTTCTGTGACCTAAAACTATTTGCAGGAAGGGCCAGGTGGCTGCACTGGGGGATTTCAGATCTCTGGAAGCTGTTTCATGTTGCTGACAGGGTGGGAGCTTTAGTGTTATGACATGATCAAAAAACACAGAAGAGACAGTTTAGGAGAGTCTGGAAACAAGCACAACACATAGGAAAATGTAAATAGAATTCAGTAACTACAAAGATTTTTTTAATTAGAATGGAAAAATTCTGACTTACAAAATGTTTTACATTTTGTCAGTCAGAACAAAGAGCTTTTGTTTATTTTTCAGCTCCACCATCAAGAAAATATCATGTCTCTGTTGCAAAGTATAGAGGCATTAGAAGATTTGTTTTTTTAAATAAAAAAAAAAACTGAACTAATTCTTTAATGAAAATCAAAGGAGTAGACTATTTTCCCTTACCACCTTCTTTAAAAGTGTTGAAATGTCTTTTGCTGCAATTAGAGAAAATATGTAACTGTCATTGAGCATATCACTTTTCATGGAAAAATTCTAGAAGAATTAAGAAAAAGCAGACCTGGGATAGTAATTAGTACTCATGGTATAGCAATGAGCATTACTGCTCTCTCTGGCTATTATATAACTATATTACTGTTACTCCAAAAGCATTAGTACATGCATCATATACTGTTTTCCTTGCTGCTTATTAAACCTTAGAATCAGTTGTTATTTTCTTTTCCAGTGTCCTAGATATCCTAACAGATTTATTAAAAAAACTTGCTGGAGTTTTCTGATCAAATAAGAGGTTTCCTTCAGTTTTTCAGATAAATGTGTTTGCATATGAGGGCTAAATGTCCCTGGAAAAATACTTTAAAATTCCAGTGAGCAAGCATAATGCTAATTTTTCAGAGTCAGCAGAGTGGAGCTGAACTCTGACCAGCTTCCTGGAAAGACCAAAGTGATGTGTGTGATGTGATCCTTGCACAGCTGCTGGCAGATGTTTGGTCCTTTCTCCTGCCTTTACCCGAGGCTGGCATCCAACTGCAGGAATCCTCTGGCCCAGCAGCTGCACACATATTGCCAGGTATGTCCTATCGAAAGCCAAGATCCCAATGAGTTGGGGCACAAAAGGCTCAAGGAGGATAATTTGTTTAAGAATCTTTTTCATTGTGTTTGTTCAAAGGAGGCTGTATGGTTTTGATTTTGTCATGCTGGCATATCCCACAGTGGTCAAAAGTGTGCCCTAGACTAACCCCATTTCCTCTCTCTTAGATAGTTGTTCATGCCTGCAAATATTGTACAGTTCTGCAATTAGGTTTTGATATGCTGGGTCCTGGCAAGCAGAAGACTTTTTGTGCCATAAAGCACATTGGAAGTTATTTTCAGTCAGGACAGCTTTTCTCCTTGTCTTTTGATGTGGTTGAAATATGTTCAGTAGGACTTGGATGTTGTTGAAATCTATGTAGGTTTGACTAAGGAGCTGTACAGTCCTCTTTTACCATATCCATCCCTTATAACATGTTTTGTTGCTACCAGCATTTTCGGACCTCTGACAGTAAATCTTGTTCCCATATTTCATGCAGGATTTTTTTATTTTTACACTTCCAGGGTAATGGCTGTATTTTTGTAATGTTTGAAACAATGGTTAGCAGAAGGGGGACCTCCAGGCCATGTCATGGTGGAACAATGACGAATTGGGGGGATATGCCAATTCATCCGACCCAGCGGGCATCTTGCTTGGGGAAGAGACACGCACACACAAGTTACATGTCTGGCAAAATGGCCGATTCCTTTATTAGCAGGATACTTATATAGGGGGGGTATAGAAGGTTCTGGGACAGGGGAAGGTTCTGAATTGAACCCACGAATCTAGAGGGCTTCTGATAAGGGGGGTGGA
>NW_020958938.1:0-5527 GCF_003031625.1 Empidonax traillii | reverse complement strand
ACGAATCTAGAGGGCTTCTGATAAGGGGGGTGGAAGACATTGGTTAGGGGGATATGTTTATTCATTCAGGGGGAAGGGATCGCCAGGGGAGGAAGGGAAGGTGTGGTCTTTTGGGGGCCCAGGAGAGGGGAATCTTGCAGAGGTTTGCAAGGATAAGGCTGGCTTGACTCCTTGCAGCTGGGTCTCAGGCAATTCCGGGCAGCTGTTGTTGCTAGAAGCTCGAATCTCTGCAGGCTTTGGCCGGTCCCACTTCCTACAGAACAAATGTCAGTATTTTTCTTGCTGCTCTGCTTTCCTTCTGCTCTTTTTTTCCCCCCTCTGCACGACCTCTCTCTCATCTCTATTTACTACTGAATTGCACTTCTGTTTCCTGCGAAGGATGGAGAGTGGTAGACTGAGGAGAACTGATGAGGAACTATCCATCACATCTCTCTCCTTCCTATTCTTGTCTTTCCGACACACTTTCTGTTGTTCACACAGGCTGAGTAGATGGGGAATTTCCATCAAATCTGTGGCCCTTGTCTCATCTTAGATGCTCCCTGCTCTCAGGCAGCTACTGGTAGGAAAGGAAGAGAAGAAATGAGGACAGATGACCTGATATCCCTCATGGACTGTGACAGTCAGCCCCACTGCTGGCACTTATACGGTAAAACAGGTTTTAGTCTTCTCTCCCACCTACATATCAATAATTCCTTCCCCTGAAACAGTATTTTCTCTTTTGGGCCCTCTTCGTCTTGTCAAGCTCTAACTTAGATTGCTTTGAGAATCACACATTTGAAAGCCCAAAATCTGACCTTATATTCATGTAGCTGAATGAGAGTAACAATAATCTCCACTTAAATTGTATTTTTCAGTGAAAACAATGAGAATCTTTAAGTTCAGGAAGATCTACAGAAATTATACATCATGCAAAATTGCATCAGTGCAACAAGCAAGTGATTTTCTGATAGTCAGAACAAAAAGGAACTCAAGGCAAAAAGACATATGTCTGTCTTTAATCTCAAAGACTTCTCAGAGAACCCCAAGAAAAAGCTGCACTACCAGGTCTCTTATTTCCACCCCTGTTCGTTAGAGCTTTCTGTATATTTCCCAATAATGATGAATACAGGAACTCAGGCAGATGCATCAGACACAGCCCATGCAGCTCTAATAGAAGTAGGACACACAAAATATCTGTGTCTGTCTTTCCACTCAGACAGCATTTTTTCTCTGAGACAAACTCTGCCTCAGAAATTTCTCAGCATAAAACCTATCTGATCATTCAGAGCATATCCAGGTATTTTAACAAGATACTAGCACAGTCTCATCTTGAAGAACATGTCAGCACGAGGATTTTAAAGCCGGGCATAATGCAAAATAGTTCATTTATTTCTTATTCACTCATAGCTTCACCAATTCCTGTGCAAAGATACCAGCTGTTATTCTTGAAGGAAGGAATAATCAAAGAAAAATATTGCTTTAAGAAGTTTGTGATGAATTGTATGTAGCAGGACATCTATGTTATATGAGGATAATTTCTTCATCTGACCTAAAACCTTAGAACTCCATAGCAAGTTTCATCACCAATTTATTAACAACCACCTGCCCATTAAAGTGTCCATGGATTTCATCAACCTCAACTTTCTAGTTAACATGGTCAAAATTAGAAAATAAATGCATTTTGCAACAGCCGTGTTCAAAACTCCCAGCACAACCACATATTCCTCCACAAACCTATCAACTGCAAAGAACACCAGGTGAGTTTGGCAAATAGCTTTAAACAGCAACACATTGCTCTAGAGAAACAAATGCAAAAATGACCAGTTTCTTAGATTTGTAGAGCTGTCAAGGATCCTGCAATAGAAATGTAACTATATCAAATGAAAAGCAATTGTTTCTAGTCTATACTTCAGCTTGGGATTCAGTGCTCATCATGTCTGACAAAAAGACTGTGACAAAATTTTCTGCGCTTTCCAGCTCTGTACAGAGTGACAGTATTCTTTATTGGACAGGCTGACAAGCTTCATTAAACTTTTCATTGAATTTTAGCTGGACATGTCTTAAGACAGTACATTTACACAAATTTTGTGCTGTAATTCAGTAAGTGTTATGTATCATCCAGCTACATTTAATGGAGTTTCATGGGTGTGAGCAGGTCCATAACATATTAATTAGAAACAGTGTAGCACAAAGGGACCCAAAAGACTGCAACAGTACCTGATAGACAATTAAAGCAATCATAGGTTTGTAGCTCATCTGTAATGATAAAATAGAACAATCAGAAAGCTCAATAAAAAGCTATCAGTCTGTGTGGAGAGACAAGTTTTGTGTAAGACTGGAAAATGCAAATCTACTTGTAAGAAGTGTTACAAATGCATTTTTTCACGTTATTAATCCTTCGGTGGCAGAGCTGCTTTAAGTGATTTACATCCTGACAAAAGTTACTCCTGCACTTCCATCCATTCTGCTATTTTTGTGGGATTGGTTTAAAGATGTGGAAAATCCATTTAATACACATGTGCACACAAACCTCTGTGGTTTTAACCAAAAAAATCTCCATAAGAGACTCTTCTATTTTAAACAAGATTATACTCATAGATGCCATATGGAGCAGAGCACTGATAAGGCACTGGTAAGTACCAAGAGTGTGTTGGCAATAAGGGAGGATGGAAAGCAGGTTGAAGGCAGAAAGATCTTAAGCCATCCCTTGTGCTAACAGCTGCCATATGAAGCATTACTCTCAATACTTCCAGAACATTTTCTCTTACTAACTGATCCAAAGGTAACTACTGGAAACACCTAAACCTTTGCACCTCTCTAGAAAAAAGATTTGACTTAGTAAACCATATAAAAGTGACCTGACAAAATATATAATGCTGTTCACTAGTAAACAGCCCATAACTTTGTACAGAATTCAGCCAAAATCTACCTAAATTGAACTTTAAATTAAATGGTATTTTTTAAAAAATGTATGTTTTGCTTTCTTTTTTCATCTTTCCTTTGTGCTCAAAAGTGCATGCACCATTTGAAGAGAAAGATTAGGATTAGCTATTTTGACTTTCACTAAAACCAGAAGTGACTAGATGTCATTACAGACCGTTTTCATTCTGAGATATGTATATCCCATTGCTGTAGATAACCACTCTAACTTTTAAGTGCTCAGTCTTCAAATCTTTTAAATATGAGGCTGTCAGGTCTCATCCTACAATCAGATCCTGGCTTTGATCAAGGCAGACTCGAGCCATTGTGATCACTACCCAAAGACATACTTAGTTTGCAAGGAGTACTTTTCTTATAGAATCCATGTCAGATACTGTGCCTGCATTTCCATCAACTTTGGAGACATTTTGAACAAATTATCTAGTGTTTATTCATCTTTCTCTCTGGCAGACTTTTTAATGCGAAAAAAAAGAAGCAATTAAGTCCACTTTTAATGTTTTGTCATAGATCTGTTGAGTTGGGGATATATTTCTAATTGCCTGCCTAGGCCATTCACCTAAACTATGTCAGAGCTTCTCTCAAAATGAAATTTCAACCTATCCTTAAATATCTCTCAATATAAAACGTGCCTAGAAATTTTTGCTGTCCTTAAAATAACAAAACCATGTTATAAAAATTAGTTATGCTATAAAGAGGGTTCTCACTCTTTCTTCATAACAGGAAGGCAATGAGTACCACAGCCCTGTGAAGTTTTGTACCTGTTATCCTTCCACTTTAGCAGCACAGAGTAACCTCCAGCCCAGCTTTCATACTAAGCCTCCTCATTGCTGAAAACTCCTGCGTATTAGCACAGGTTTACTTGACACACAATTGTTTTCTAAAGAATCAAGCTGAAAATTATTTTTATTCCCTGAAACAAGTTATTAAGTATTTGTGGAAAATTAAAACCCATATATTTTGGTGCAAAAAGTGTTCATCTCAGAAATGCATTAAACAGAGCCATACCACAGTATAATATAGCTACTTGCCTGTGGAATGCATCACAGTCTCTTATACCACTTAAAATGATACATTTTCTCCAGGGAACTTCTACTAATACCCAGAATTCAAACTTCAAGAAACCGAACTCTCTATCCCACAATGCATTTTTATGCTATTGATGTATGGAAGAACAAAAATTCGTTTCTGTTTAGACATGGTTTTAGAGATTTATAGATATGTTTTGCTTTAAGGAGCTTTGTTTTTCTACAGAATCAGCATTTTCCAGATCAAAATATTTATGTGCACACATTTGTAAAAGATATTTATCTTTGGAAAACAGTCCCAATGGAAATTTTTCAAATAGCTGTGTTTTGAATCAATGCTGCCAAACACCTGCCTTTATCTACCTTTACATTGTACCAAAGGTTTGCTTGGGGCTCTATTATGTGACACTCTGTCCATGAGGCACCCTTATGTTTAAATGAAGCTTCATATATGTGATGTAAGATGATTCTAAAAGTCATATAGAAATACTTTCCCAAGAGGAATGAAATTATGGATCTAAGCACTCTCTTAACTCTCTTAGCTTTATGACTCATGTTCTTAATGTTCCTGCCATACATACTCAGAATTTGCTAAAATAAAGGTGGAGTTTGATATAATTTATACCTTTATATGTAATATGTACAATATTGCAAAAAAGTTTCAAGAATATTGTACCAAGGTTCTTTGAATAGCTGAGGACAATGCCTCTTTCTTGTCTCCCACATAAGGTATCAACTTGACATTTGTTTCTAAATGTCAGCAAGTCCAGAATGGGTGAAATGAGTCACTGAACTTTTCTTGCTGTTGAGTAGAGAGCAAGGATGGTTAGTTTAAAATAAGAGTATGGAAAGGAGAGAAAATATCTGTAGTCAGAGGAGAGGAAAGGTTGATTTTTCCCGTTGTTTTCGGTCCGTATCAGGTTATGGTCAGGAAGCAGCAAACAGTTCACTCTTAACTAGACAAATCAAAACTGAATGGATGTTTGTAATGTGTCAGCTGGTTTATACAGGAAAAACTAGGAATGACTTTCAACCCCTGCAAGTGGTTTGGGAAAGATAAGAGCAGGGCCCATGGCTGAAATCCATGGGGGAGTTCTTCATTGAGTACTACCTGGTGACAAGCAAAAAATGCAAAACACATTTTACATCTGAGAAGAGTGAAAACGGTAGCAGAAGAAAACTGATAAGGCTTCAGACCTATGTTGTAAGGGCAAGAGCAAGCTTCCATCAGACTGCTGCCTGAAACGCTTTATAACAAGCTTTTGCAGAGCAGGGTCAGCAACCAGGACAACCACTGTAATGTTTTGAAAAGCTACAGAAATTTCAGAAAAGATCTCTAATTAGTATGTTTATGCAGAATCTCCAACAGGAGACTTCAGTTTGCTAACAAATTTAAGGAAAGCTGCTAAATTTGAATAATCTCATCCCTCACAGTTTGTTTAATCTGAGATCCCCGACACAGAGGCACCCTTGGCAAACCTGGAGCTTCAGGAGCTTCTGTAGCAGCTGGTACTTCCAGAGTCTTGGCTTTGGTGAGGCATCCTTGCTGGCAAACATTAACTGTAGCTCCTTCCAGGTAGGAA
>NW_020958937.1:8374-11242 GCF_003031625.1 Empidonax traillii | reverse complement strand
ATTAACTCAGTTTTCCTTTTTGTTGTTTTTACATGCCTTTGCCATTTGTTTTGAAAACAGTTGAGAAGTTACCATGCAAAAATGGCACATATTTCAGCTGGTCCCCCCTGGCAGTTGTTTCCTCTCTCGACTGTAAGGGTCAAAGTAAGTGCTAGCATTGACTTGGCTGCTGATGGATTGGGCAGTGTCACATCGACTCTGAGGGCAGGGCAAACCAGTCACCTGCCTTCCTATGAATCGTCTCCAGAGCTGTCAGAATTTGAGCTCCAAGTCCAAGGGTGTCTCTGCAACCCCCTCAGCAGCTACAGGGATGGTGGGACTCATTAGGTCTGTAATCATAAAGTACTGAAACAGCACAATTGGAAGAGGGCAACGTTTTCCCCAGGGAGCCTCTAGAAGTAAGGGTTCTGCACAGGGAGCAAAAAGCTCTGTTAACGTTCTGATTCTTGGTGTCCATGCTTTTAGTCAAGCACCTTGGTACTTTTGCAACTCAGTTGGACAACCTGGGCATATGGGCTGGAGTTAGTAAAGTTACGCCAGCAGTCAACTCTGCAGTGGGCATGTAGGCTAATTTCACCCGAGTCAGCCAAATCCAGACCCCAACTCCTCCAAAGTGCCCAGAAAAAGTAGGACATTTCCTATGATCAGGAAGAATATATCAGTGCCTGGCAGCACGGAGATGTATGGGCTCTGTCCTGCTTTGCCAGTGAACAGTTGGGAGTTTGGGCATCTGTTATGCTGTCACAAGGCCAGAAATTCAGACATGCTGCACAGCATTAATGGGATAGTGAATGAACCTGGGTCTTTCCACTTCTCTTCTGCCACAAGGAATTTGTTCTTACCTGAGAAATCAAGAAGTGTGAACACAAAAATTAGAGTGCTATTTTATGTTGCCATTAGACCCAATAGTCTAATCTGAAAGCACTAACTCTCATGTAGATAAACAGCTTACTTGGCAGCAAATACAAATTACACCAGTGAAAAGCATTGTGCTCTGGTATGAATTACATTTTATGGTGAATTTGGAGGAGATACAGTTGGAAAAAATATGTATATTTTTCCTTGTAATTTGAACAAGAAGATATGAAAATTATTCAAAGAAAAATAAACATGAACTGTGTTATGTGAAGTATGCAAAGCAGTACTGTGTGTCCACTAATTGTATGCTCTTGTGCTGTTCCTCTTAGATTGTCTTCCCCATTTTCAATACAGGTTCCTTTTCATCAGCTTGCTTCCTTTTCATTAGCTTGCCAGGATATTTTTTTCAGTGCTCCCACTTTTTTTCCTGCTTATATGGACCTTAATACTTTACTTGCATTGCACCATGCACATTAGGACCTCAATCTGATGGTTACCTTCTGCAGTTTTTATCTTTGATGTTTACCAGGTTAGAATGAAATCCCCAAGAGTGTCTCAGCATTGATTTTCTTAAAATCCAGTCCTGCTCTGAAACCAGCTGCCAGCTCTTCAGTTGTTTGAATTTAGCAAGCTTTTGTAGATTGGTGACTACTTTCCATATTTATCTGTCTGTTTTCAGTCAACTTCTTTGAAGTGACAAAAATTACATCCTGGAAGGATTCTCCTGTGATTGTACCCTTTTCTTTCTGTATTAATTAAAGCTGAGTGAGAGAGAGTATTTTGGACAGTCCATATATTAGCTGAGTGTATCTTCTGATATCTTCTGATTTGCTGTTTCATACTCAAGTTGTCGTTTACCCGAGTGTTTGTCATCAGTTTGTTCACAGCTGTTGGCTTAAGGTGTCATGTAGGCACTCAAAGGTGCTGGTGGGCTCCTGAAGTCAGGAGCTTTCAATCACAGCTTGGTTCCTACTTCTACTTTTTTCAGTCCCTGGTTAGATTAAAACCTGAATACCCAACCTCCTCAGAAGTAATTTTAAGTATGGTATGTATGGCCAGTCCCTTCGCGAACGAAGAACCGGGGAAGGTCTTTCCACCTTCCAGCCTGCGCATTGGATTTTTTAGGTGAGACACAGTGTGCGCGGAACTGAGCCCACCCTTTAATCCTGAGGTTCATCTGCCGGGGCCAAGCACGCTTGGACGGTGGCAGTGAGGTCCTCAGGATGTAGATGGATTGCCTTACAGGGCTAATGAGCTCCATCTGCCCGGGGAGGGGCCCTGTTTCGAATTTTAAGTAATGTATTTTTGTAGATCATAGAATCAGCTGGGTTGGAAAAGACCTCTGAGGTCATCACATCCAACCCTTGATCCAACATCGCCGTGGTTATTAGACCATGGCACTAAGTGCCACATCCAGTCTCATCTTAAAAATCTCCAGGGACGGTGAATCCGCCACTCCCCTGGGCAACCCATTCCAATGTCAGATTATTCTCTCTGTAAAATATTCATAATATCCAACCTAAACCTCCTCTGGCACAAGGAACTCAAAGTAGACAGGGAAATAGTTGTGACCACTGCTAAGCTGTGATTACTCAAACAGAATGTGTCAAGCAAGCCTCGTTTGCTTCTACAAACATCTAAGGGAAATACTCTATAAGATACTATCTGATGTTGCTGTTAAGCTTTCCCTGTACTTAAAGAGAAATTGTTGTATTCAGCTGAGTTGCTGACATGGTAAATTTTGCTATGTAAGTAAGTAAGTAATGTAGTAAGTAGTAATGGCCAGTCTTCGGGAACGAAGAACCGGGGAAGGTCTTTACCCCTTCCAGCCTGCGCATTGGATTTTTTAGGTGAGACACAGTGTGCGCAGAACTGAGCCCACCCTTTAATCCTGAGGTTCATCTGCCGGGGCCAAGCACGCTTGGACGGTGGCAGCGAGGTCCTCAGGACGTAGATGGATTGCCTTATGGGCTAACGAGCTCCATCTGCCCGGGGAGGGGCCCCGACCGG
>NW_020958937.1:0-8141 GCF_003031625.1 Empidonax traillii | reverse complement strand
ACACAGTGTGCGCAGAACTGAGCCCACCCTTTAATCCTGAGGTTCATCTGCCGGGGCCAAGCACGCTTGGACGGTGGCAGCGAGGTCCTCAGGACGTAGATGGATTGCCTTATGGGCTAACGAGCTCCATCTGCCCGGGGAGGGGCCCCGACCGGGAATCGAACCCGGGTCTCTGCAGTGACAGTGCAGCGCCTTTACCCCCTAGACCACCAGGGGCTCCCTAAATTTTTTTGCTATGTATAAGACAATTGAAAACACTACCTTTTCCATCAAAGGTCCCAAAGAGATCAGTTTATAGGCTCAGAGGTCAAACCCATGTGAAGTTTGTGAGCAGAATACCTTAAGGATTCTGTTTAGGTGGGAATTTTCAGCTGAACTAAAACCAGGAAATGTGAAGAAGAAGAGGAGGTTTAGTGCAGCAGTGTGGGACTGGCAGTGTCTCTTTTGTGTGGTCCAAGGTGGTGAGGGACAAAGCCAGAGTGGGTTCTGGGTGGAGCCCATGGGAAGGGCTGAAAATGTTGCTGCGAAGTGTCTGTGGAGTACAGGAAAGTCCCTGTCAAGGCCGGGGAGTTTTGACAATGCAGAGAACAGAGAAGCTTTGCTTCTACCCACACTTTTCTTCCTCCCAGAACAGCATTTTCCACTTCTGCCTGGTGGGCCTCTCTGTGCCATTCATTGATCCCTGCTATTTCAGTAGCTAGTGTTTAAAAAGTAGCGGCAAAATAGTTTTTCACTTTGTGATTTTAATCTAAATTTATATTTCTGTTTGTTACTTCTTCCCAGTGAGTGAAAAAGATTGGAGAATGTAACCTCCTAGAGTGCAAATAGCTTGAGTGATAATCCTCCCATTTAAAAAAGGTAAAAAAGTTGCTACATAATATTAGAGTCTATAATTTCTGTAAAGATGATGGGCAGTGTATATCAACTTGATTTAATACATCTGTCTGGTGACAGAAATAGTGAAAGTATCCCTAGGGAAATTTTATAGTCACAGGAGGAAATGGCACATGAGCTTTTTGAGTCTTTAGTATAGTATTACTGATACACACAAATTTAGGTATTTATCTGGTAAATTATATAATTGACCTGAAACAAGAATTTCAGAAAACTATGTTTCTTCTGCAAATATCATGACTGAAGGAAAGAAGTGGGATTTTGGGGCTGTCTGAAACAAGTAAATGTTAATTTCTTACCACATCTGCATTGTATTACTGTAGGAATATTAGTCCAGTCACACAGCAAGAGTAAAAAGACTGAATTCAGCACTACATGATTGTAATGTAATGCCATACTGTAAATAATTTTTCAAAATCATAGCTGAGGACTGAATTGATGCTTGATGGAAGAGCTGTACTCTAAATTATAGTTCCTAAGTAGTAATTGTACTATTTTGATATGTGGAAACCCTATACATTCATTGACCTCAGTGACTGAATAGTTTATTAGGATTGTGATTATAATGTCAAAGATAGAGCTGGCTGGTGTGAATTTCTTTGACTGCAGAAGCAAAGTAAGCAATAGCATCCATGTGTTTACTCCCATGGCTTCTCCACAAGTTTGGGGAGAAGGAAGACTAGCACTTCTCAAAGAGTACCCTCTGCATTTAGGAGTGAGTACCTCTTGTTACTGAACCTGTGGGAAATATTAAAAAAGTCCTTTCCTCATTAGCTTCTGCTTCTGGTCTTACTCAATGTTTGTTAGTAATTGATTTTTGGTAAGATGTGGTCACTTTGCTTATTGAGTTTATGGGTAATTGCACTAGCTTTGGACACCCAGAAGCAAGTAGGCCACAGGCAGCAAATAGGGAGGCATTTGAAAGGCAAAATAAAAGAAGTGGCTAAGGCAACTGTCCCCATGCATTTGTGATAATTAAAAGAAGATAAGCCTTCTATGAGAAATGAGGTAAAACTGATTGACTAATATTGACAAGGCTAGCTAGTGGGAAATTACTTGAAAAAGGCTTTTAAGCCCAGTGAGTCTGAAGCCTTGGGTATGTATATGCCTTCTCAGCCTCTATGAGTATGAGAGATTCAACTTACCAGAGAAAAATAGAGGAATATATGAACTAATGCAATTTCAAGAGTTCCTGCACTGTCATTAGAACAGCTATTACTCCTTTGGGTAACAATTTTAAGTATTTGGATAAGGTGAAAGAGAGCTCTTTATGATCGCATAGATCTGTAACTAACTTCTCTCTATCCTTATCCCCCTCTTCATCCTCTCCAGCATCCCCACACTCCAAATTTAAATCCTCCATAAAGAAGAGCTTACTGTGGGTCTGATGTAGTGCAATGCTTTGAAGAATACTCCATGTTTTAATTCTCAGATTTGTACTGTGTATTTATACTTGATTATTACAGAGACCGAGGAAGGGATCTGTCATATGTCACGGTTTCAGGGTATGTGAGAAATGACGTCTCATGTTTTGCCCAAGTTGGCCTTCTGATACCTTTTACTATTGGCTGGGTCAAGGTTGACCATTTTCCTGTAGGAGGAGTAACTGGTCGAGAAAGTGAGAGGACTGCTGAAGGATTGTGGTAGAAGAATTTGATGGCCGAAGGTTTATATTAGCAGGTGGGCATCCTACGCTATGAGCCAGCTGCTTTTTGTTTGAATTGGGCCTGATAGGAAAAAAATAGTGCAGTGTATTAGGAATGTAGTAATTTCCCTTGTCTAGTTCAGTAAGATGGCCAGATCAGTTTTTGTGGTCTGAGCATTAGGATTTCTCCAAAGTATAACTGCTGGGCTAAGCAACTCTTCTAGCACTGGATTTATCTCAGTTTTCATTGTTTGGAGATATTAGAAGAATTAGTCACATAACGTTAGAAGAGAGGGTAATGTAACCCTGGTGACTCTGTCGGAGAGTCTCTGGCTGCTCTTAATTAGGACTGCTGTCTGCTGCTTTTTTATTGAATCAGGATACAGGGTGTGAGGAGCAGCATGGTTATTTTTGTATGCAGGGGCTGAAAAATGATACAACAATTCTGCCCTTAATTTAGGCAGTGTTGCACTCCTGTTAAAAAGACTTCTTGACTTTTTTTCTTTTTTCCCCTAATATTCTTGAGTAACAAAATGGTGTGGAGCTCAGGGAACTGACAGCTGGTGGTTTTCTGAAGTGGGAGATTTGACTTGAAGAGTGTATATGTGTGGGTGTGATGATACAAGACAGCCTCTTCATATAACCCCTTGGTGATGTGCTGTATAGTCTTGTTATACATAGTGCCAAAATAGACAGTAATCCTCTTATGTGGGATTGTGAAGCAAGTAATAATAGAGCACAAGTCAGTGCCATCAGTTCAGAGCTGGTTTTTTTGATAAACATATTTGGATTTATATCTCCTAGATTCTTTAGTACTTCTTAATCTTTATATTAACTGAGCTGTCCTCTCCAGCTGAAAATGTTCGTGTTTCACAATAGTAATGTAAGCTGCTATCAAGACCTTCCTATCCATCTTTCTAATTAATGCACTTGATATGAAAAGGCCACAGAGATTTTGAGTTCAAACTTATTTCCTAATGTAAAAATTTCAGACAGAGCAAAATTGTAAGATCATTTGGTCTGCATAAAACTTTTCAATTGTCTTATGTGGAACCCTGAGAAGATCTGAAGCAATCAGAGTTACTGTCTGCTGGCTGTTGATCCCATTTAGAAAACATGAATTTGGCTGCTATGCAGCAGGGCAGACATGATAAGCTTGTGCTGGAGGAGAGAAGCAATTAGCTCAACACAAGCACAGTCAGAGCAGAAAGGAAGGTCTGGAGGTGTTTAATTAGTGCTAATACTTTTGTGCTTGTGAGGACCAGAGTCATGGTAGGTTACTGTTGCCTTGCTCTTGTGTTTCTCGAACCTGGTATCTAATGAACATAAAATTTAGCAAAGCTTTCTAGAAAAGTTAATAAATCACACTAACTGGCACATTCCCCGTGTAGGTAATGAGGTACACCTGATACTGAGAGGGAGCAGGATCTGGTCTATAAAGCTTTTTCATTTTTAAACAGATAATAAGTCCTCTTGGGATTTTTGTTGCTCATTTATGTAAGTAATCTGAAAGAATGGAAATACATGTCATTTATTAAACTTTTCTCAAGTCACTGAACCAATTAGGGAAAAATAACCCTTTTTTTTCTCCATTGTGAAAACAGTTTTGAACAGGTAGAATTTTTATTAATATGCATTTGATGGCAAAACTACTTCTGATGAAAAAATATTTAGCCATCACCGTATACTTATTTGCATAGCTTAACATTTGGAGATGCATTTTGCTCTTTAATTCTTAATTTTTATTCATTTCAACTTCCATTCATTTTGGGTGAAAAATACGAGTAACATCCTATTTGGTTTGAAAACCACTCTCCAGGTAACTTTTGCTTCTATTTTCATCTAGTACATCATTCAAGACACAGCTAGACTCCAGCAGGCTGGAAAGGATTACATTTTCCATTTACTCCTCCTGAGGATACCAGCTCTGTGACTTCAGGCTTACCTATTCTTACATATTATAAATGTTTTCCTGATGAGTTTCAGCAGTATGTATTAATAAAAGGATGATCTCTATGATGATTTACTCTTTGTGCAGGAGCACTAATATCCATTTTGACCTGTAATCTGCAAACTTCAGTTTTGTTTAGAGATTGCCTGTGTTTAGGTAGCCCTGTGTCACCTCTTCTATCACTAGTTATCTGTATAAGCAGCTTTATTATTCCATTTTGGGAGCAAACTACCATATCACATTGCAATTAATATATTGTTGCATGACAGTAATTGCCTGTGCTGCAGTTTTTGTGTGATTAGGTTATTCTTATTGCACATTACCGTATGGTCCAGAAGTTACATGTCAAGGTAATTAATTACTCTGTACATTCTCCAAGGAATAAATCAAAAATACTGAATTAGAGTGTTGGATAATTGTGTCAGAAGATGAAAGGTGAACAGAAATGTTTGGATTTTCTCATTTTGACACTTTCCCATTTTGACACCTTCTAAGACTCCCCAGCTGAACAATGTTAGTAATGATATAGTAGCTTACATGTCTGGTGCATAGAATCATGGGATCATTTAGAGTGGAAAAGACTTTAAGATCATTGATCCCAATCATTAACGTAGCACTGCAGTGCCAGGTTAGTGCCAACTTGAATTGGATCTGGAGGCTGTTTTCCCTGAAAGCTCTCTTAGTTTTTGACGGCAGCAGATGTGTTATCATGGATGTGTTATCAGGCGTGCTGCCTGGACAGAGGTCCTTTCCCTGTGCTGGGGATGCGTGCTGCTGCACTTCCCTGGTGCTAGGTTCGAGGGTTTGTGACTAGGGCATGGATCAGAACTCCAGCTGCTCTGACGTAAAACTCCCTCACCACCAGTGGCAGGGCCAGGTTGGTCCCAGGTCTGCAGCTTGTCTGTATCTATCTGTCAGGTTTCATGGAATGGAGTGGGACATCAAGGGCATCTGGACGGTGGGGAGCTGTCAGAAACACCCGGGGTAGTGGCCTGCAGACACGTGGATGAAACCCCACACAGCATCTGAACCACAGAAGAGGAAGCTGCAACAAATGTCTGATTAACAACTGCCTGAAAATTTCATTCCTTTAGTCAGAGACTTTCTTGAAATGAGAGGTGTTTAGCTGAATAGCTCATGAATTTTTAATATTTTGGAAGAGAGGATTTTTCTTTAATATCATATTTGGAATGATGACTTCCTCATTGTACATCTTTCAGTGGAATATTTTCTCTAAACATTTTTTCTTTTTATTATTGAGAACATTTGAAACTCCCACATTGTAGCTAACAATTATATTATCCACTGATAAGCTGCTTACACAGTTGTAAATACAAATTTTCAAGGTAATGTTGTAATGAATAGTAGTACATTGTTCATAAATGTGCTTATGTAGAATAGAAGCTAAATATAAAAGCCATTTGGTTTTACACGGTACTGGATATTGAAAACAAATGATGAATGAAAATGATAAATGAAAAAAGATAACAGGGATTGGTCACCCCCGATAATAGACATATTCCCTTTCATTCCTTTGCAGTAGGAGTTTCTCTCCCAGCATTTTAAACAGACAAGCAGACATCTCCTCAGGCTGCTGCAAAACTCCCCTTCTTCTCCCTTATCTCAAATATTTCGTTTTCTTAAACTCAGGAGAAGTTAAATTCATGCTGAAGTGTTTGCAGTCTGCTTTGGATACTGCAATGATGAATCTGATCTAAAAAAATAAAAAATACTGTAGAACAGCCTTTGTGATTAAGTGCTGTCCTGTCACTGGGTAGCACATAAAGAGATGGATGTTACAGCCCAATAAAGTATTTCTTTTGATTCCAAATACATTATTCTTACAAGGAAAGGTCAAAGAATTTTAATTTAAAAATTAATATAATAGGAAGACAGGGTAATGTATTTTATTTTTTAGAAATGGCAGTAAGTGGAAGTAGGTGATCCCACAGAAATGTTAGCTGAAAAACCTGTGTGAAGGCAGAAGGCAAGACACCACCACACACCAGTGCTGAAGGGAACCTCTGCTTTTTATTATAAATGTAGGAGGGGGAAGAGGTCTGTTCTTTAAAACTTGGTTGTTTGGCCTTCCTTTACCTCTTTCCTGGCCACAGATATCTGAAGTTATATTAATTGAGTGATGACATGAATGGTCTGTGGCACAGTTGAACTGCTTTATGGGTGACCGACAGGAAGGCTGTGAAGCGGTACCATACTGGTGGAGGACTTTGGGGGGGGAATTAAACAAACCAGTCAGCAGTAATAACTAAAATATTCTAGAATTCTTGAAAATGTTTGTTTCCTAGAACAAAATCTTTACAGAAATTAAACTCTTCTATTTTTTTTTATTTTCTTATGAGTGGAATACAATAGCAACAGTGAAGATGGCACATAAACCATACAATTTAGGTGAGTTTACTGAACAGTTAGGTGCTAAATAGTTCCACAGTGCTCCTATTTTCCACCTAAGAGTCTTCAGGATATTCCTGAAACAGGGCAATTATGAGAGAAGGTTGTTTTCTAATTTTGTTTCTTCTTGTGAATGTAAAGGAGAACTTAGTGTGATCTAAGCTTTTTACTTTTTGTTTTCTTTTAAAACTCTGCCAATAGTTTTCTAACTCATCTTCTGAGTTAGTTCTGTAATTGAAACATTACGTATTTTCTGTGATCATATGGAAAGAAACAAAAAAATTTACTATGTTAAAAGATTTTCTATCGTATACTTGTAAAGGTGCATCATAAATTAAGGGATGTATTCACAAAAATGGATTGTGAAGACAGTGCCCATTAGCTGTGTGCTGAAAATCCCAGAAAGCCTAGGGTGGTACCTCTGAATTGTTCCTCCACTGGAAAAGGAGATAGATGCTGTTAAGAGTTATCTACACATATGAAACTGAGAAGTAACATTTTAATTTGGTATTCAGCTATGTTAGCTGTGAACAACTGTCTGATCCTGCTGCCATATCTCTGCTGGTGTTGTCACTGTAGTGTTTTCATTTTTCGGCTGCTAATCCTCTCCCAACAGTTTGAGTGTTTGAAAAGCATAATGTTGTGTTACTATCATTTGTCTGTTCTGAAAGAAACATTTGCCTGAGTGGTTTATTATATGAGTTAGCAGATGGTGATTTAAATGCACTTGAACCAGCAAGAGTCTTGGTTCTGTAAGTACTTCTCTGGCTCAGAAAATCTCCAAAATTTAAGAGCTTTCTTACTTGTGCTTTTGCACTTGATTCTTTTAACTTTCACCTTGTAAGTTTAGTCATTTTACAAGAGACTAGACTAAGGCTTGCACTGTGCCTACAAATGTATGTTTTTAATAAATACTTGTGAGTGCTACATTGAAACTCAATCTATACTGTCATAAATTAATCTCATGACAATATAGTTTGTTAAAATTATCACTACAATGGGTTACAATTGCTGGTAGGTATAACACACAGTATAGAAATGTATTACATGCTTTATATTTGCTCTTTGAAGGAGAGGTGTTTAAGTTTTTTGGTGATTGACGCTTTTACTCTTTGTCTATGAGCTGTGTGCTTCCACTTGTTCTGTTGGGAGGTTTATCAGTATGAATCTGAACCAGCAGTGTGTGAAGACATCTCTCTTCTGTCACATGTTGTAGAAAACTCCCATAGAGTGGAAAGATGC
>NW_020958936.1:9812-11244 GCF_003031625.1 Empidonax traillii | reverse complement strand
TGATTGACAGGGGATGGGTGGGGCTGAGATCAATGATTGACAGGGGATGGGTGGGGCTGAGATCAATGATTGACAGGTGATAGGTGGGGCTGAGATCAATGATTGACAGGTGATGGGTGGGGCTGAGATCAATGATTGACAGGGGGTGGGTGTGGCAGAGCTCAGTGATTGACAGGAGATGGGCCGGGCATGGATCAGTGATTGACACGTTATGGGTGGGGCTGAGATCAATGATTGACAGGTGATGGGCGGGGCCTGTATCAGTGATTGACAGGCAGTGGGCAGGCCAGGGGTTAGTGATCGACAGGTGGTGGGCGGGGTCAGTGATTTACATATTGTGGGAGGGGTCAAGACCAATGATTGACAGCTGATGGGCGGGGCTGGGAATGGTGATTGACAGGTAACGGGTGTGGTTGAGGTAAGTGATTGACAGTTGGTGGGTGGGGCCAGAATGGTGATTGACAGCTGGTGGGCGGGGCTGTGTCAGGCTGGGGGCGGGGCTTCCCTGTGGCCTCATGCCCTGCACGAGGGCTCATTAATTAACACCTTTAATTAACCCAACAGGGCCCTGCCCCCCCAATTAATCCCTGCTCTGTCCTGTCCATTAATCACCCCCCCAATTCAATTAACGTCTGCCTTTTAATTATCCCAGCTCATTAGCATATGGTAATAGCCCCGTGGTTAATGACAGTAATTAGCAGGGCTCCTGCTGCTCTTAATTACTCATTATGGGTGGGGGGGATGGGCCTGACTGTTAATTGGCTTATTAATTGGAGCCTCACATGTCCCCCCAGGTCAGACCATACTTCTCATTAATACTTTTCATTAATACCCTAATTAATACCTCTCATTAATACTCCTCATTAATACCCCTCATTATCCTCCCCCTCATTAACACTCCTATGTTAATGTCCATAATTAACACTCACTCATTAATTCCTCCTCATTAACAACCTCTCATTATCATAGTAATTAACTCTTTTCCTGCCTAATGCCCCTCCCATCAATGCCCCCTCATTAACTCCCCCTCATTAGTGTCTGATCAGTGGATGCTCATTAGCATCCCTCATTAACACCTCCCTCATTAACCCCACCTCATTAACATGTTAATTAACTACCCCCTCATTAACACCCCCTCATTAACAAATTTATTAACTCCCCCCTCATTAGTGCCCCATAATGACCCCTAATTAACAAACCTGCTAATTAATTAATAATGCCCCATAATGACCCCTAATTAACATTACCTGCTCCTCATCACCACCCCCTCATTAACATGTTCGTTAACTCCCCCCTCATTAATGCCCCCACTAACTGTGCCTCATTAACATCCCCTCATTAGCATGTTAATTAATCCCCCTCATTAACCCAGCACTAAAAACCCCTCATTAACATGTTAATTAACTCCCCCAATTAGCTTCTCCCCCTTAAT
>NW_020958936.1:0-2684 GCF_003031625.1 Empidonax traillii | reverse complement strand
GGGCCACGGGGGGATATTGGGGGGCCATGGGTGGGGGAGGGGCCTGAGAGCCCGGGGGGAGGGGGGCGGTGACACCTGAGGGGGGGGGTCAGGGGTGTGTAAATGGGTGTGAGATGGGTGTGTAAGGTCTGGGACACACCCCTGGGGTGTGAAATGGGTGTGCAAGGGTGTCCAACCCCCCCCAGGGGTGTGCAAGGGCTGGGACACACCCCAGGGGTGTGTAAATGGGTGTGCAAGGCTTGTCCAGCCCCCCAGGGGTGCAGGTGCTCATGCAGGGGACAGGTGAGTGTGCAATGATTGTGCAAGGGCTGTGGCACACCCCAGGGGTGTGAGATGGGTGTGCAAGTGCCGTGTGAGTGTGCAGGGTCTGTGCCAGGGGTGTGCAAGGCATGTCCAGCCCCTCAGGGGTGTGTAAATGGGTGTGCAAGGGCTGGGACACACCCAGGGGTGTGAGATGGGTGTGCAAGGCTTGTCCAGCCCCCCAGGGGTGTGAGATGGGTGTGCAAGGGCTGTGACACACCCCAGGGGTGTGAAATGGGTGTGCAAGGGCCGTGCAAGGGCTGTGCCACCCCCAGGAGTGCAGAGACTCGTGCAAGGGGCGTGCAAGGGGCGTGCAAGGCCTGTGCAACCCCCCAGGGGTGCCCGTGGGTGTGCAAAGGGTGTGCAAGGGCCGTGAGAAAACCCCCCCCTCCCCCAGGGGAGTGTGAAACGCTTGTGCAAGGGCTTGGAGAGGGGAGGGGTGTGCAAGGGACCTGTGAGTGTGCAAGGGGTGTGCAAGGGCCAGGAGGAGCCCAGGGGTGTGCAAGGGGTGTGACACACCCCAGGGGCGTGCAAGGGGTGTGCAAGGGCCGTGAGCGCTCGGGCAGGAGCCCGGGGGGGGTCGCTGGAGCCCCTGGGGGGGTCCTTGCACACGCGTGTGAGCACAGGGACCCCCACACGTGTGTGTGTGTGTGTGTGAACAGGGGGGTGCCCTTGCACACGCGTGTGAGCACAGACCCCCCCCCAACACACCTCTGCACTTTTGGGGGGTCCTTGCACACGTGTGTGAGATTTTGGGGTCCTTGCACACGCGTGTGAGCACAGAGACCACACACACACCCCCCGTGTGTGCACAACGGGCTCAGGGGGGGATCCTTGCACACGCGTGTGTAAAACCCTAAATATTTATTTCTGGGAGTCCTTGCACACGTGTGTGAACAGGGGGTGCCCTTGCACACGTGTGTGAGCAGGGGGGTGCCCTTGCACACGCGTGTGAGCACAGAGACCCCCGTGTGTGCCCTCGGGGGTCCTTGCACACGCGTGTGAGCACTGACACCCCCCCCCCAAACACGTGTGTGCACCTTTGGGGGTCCCAGAGCTCAGGGATGGGGACACCCCAGATTTTGGGGACACCCCGGATTTTGGGAGTCCCAGGGGGGTCAGGGATTTTGGGGACACCCTGGATTTTGGGGGTTCCAGGGGGGTCAGGGATTGGGGGTCCCTCCCAGGTGGGTGGGATTTGGGGGCTCAGGGGTGTGGGATTGGGGGATCTGGGATTTGGGGGTTCAGGGTCTGGGTGACCCCATTTGGGGTCCAGATGACTCTGTTTTGGGATTTGGGGTCCGGGTGACCCTGTTTGGGGTTCCCTGTCCCCATTTGGGGTTCCCTGACCCCTGTTTGGGGTTCCCTGACCCTATTTGGGGTTCCCTGTCCCCATTTGGGGTTCCCTGACCCCTGTTTGGGGTTCCCTGACCCTATTTGGGGTTCCCTGTCCCCATTTGGGGTTCCCTGACCCCATTTGGGGTTTCCTGACCCCTGTTTGGGGTTCCCTGACCCTATTTGGGGTTCCCTGACCCTGTTGGGGGTTCCCTGACCCTGTTTGGGGTTCATTGACCCCTGTGCCCCCCAGGCCTGATCCGGGGTGCCCTCCCCTTCGGCCTGGCGTGGTGGGAGCTGCTGTGTGAGGGGTACCCGCTGGAGCTGGGGGGTACTCTTATTTTGGGGTTCCCTGACCCCATTTGAGGTTCCCTGTCCCCATTTGGGGGTTCATTGACCCCTGTGCCCCCCAGGTCTGATCCGGGGTGCCCTCCCCTTCGGGCTGGCGCGCCGGGAGCTGGCGTGTGAGGGGTACCCGCTGGAGCTGGGGGGTGCCCTCATTTTGGGGTTCCCTGACCCCATTGGGGGTTCCCTGACCCCATTTAGGGTTCCCTGATCCCTTTTTGGGGTTCCCTGTCCCCAGGTCTGATCCGGGGTGCCCTCCCCTTTGGGCTGGCACGCCGGGAGCTGGCGTGTGAGGGGTACCCGCTGGAGCTGCGCTGCCCCGGCAGCGACGTCGTCCTCGTGGCCGACGCCAACTACGGCCGCACCGACGACAAGATCTGCGACGCCGACCCCGGGCAGATGGCGAATGTGCAGTGCTACCTGCCCCAGGCACACCCCATCATGGCTCAGAGGTGACACTGGGGACACTGGGGACACTGGGGACATTGGGGACACCTGGGGACACTGGGGACATTGGGGACATCGGGCACCCCGGGGCAGATGGCGAATGTGCAGTGCTACCTGCCCCAGGCACACCCCATCATGGCTCAGAGGTGACACTGGGGACACCTGGGGACACTGGGGACACCTGGGGACATTGGGGACACCCAGGGGCATTGGGGACATTGGGGACATCGGGCACCCCGGGGCAGATGGCGAATGTG
>NW_020958935.1:6654-11245 GCF_003031625.1 Empidonax traillii | reverse complement strand
AGGCACATTCAGGCCAGCAGGAAAGCACCTCGGCTCACTGCCTGTGTGCCAGAACTCCAAGAGAGATTTCTTACTAACACGCTTATATTTACACTTGCACTTCAACAAATAACATCAGGAAAGCAGGAGCACAGGGAATTAGCTGCACCTTTCCCCCACCATGGAACTGCTTTGACATACAGAAGGGAAGAATAAACAACAACTAGTGGAAAATAATTTACAAAAATGCAACCATTATCCAGAACAAAGACATGATTTCTATTCACTGCCCCATCCCTTCTCTTTATAACAGTCTCAGAATCCATATACCCATTTTTATTAATCATCTCTCAGATATCTCTGATCTCACTCAGTACCAAAACCACTCAGGGAAGAGATGCCACGTACCTTTCCCAGCATCTTCCAGAGAAAGTCCAAGGAAAGCTGCAAAATCATCAGCAGCTGTCGATGTCTGAGCCTGAGAAACCAGGGCAAGGGCCTCTCTCCTGGTGCCATCTGAGGACACAGAAACACTGTGAGTAGACACAGGCAGGAAATCTGAGAACACTTTCCCAATTCTGACACCTCTGGAAAAACCACAACCAACCCCAAAGTGAGCACTTCCCAAGTTCCCCCTCCCTTGCCACTCTCCACTGACCCATCCCAGTCAGCAGCCAGAGACAACAACTTGCTCTGCCAGGACCAAAGCCCTCAGAGACCACACTGACCTCCAAATGCAGCTTCTTGGGCACTCCCACCAGTGTGTAAACCACTTCAGGAAACCCTGATCTGATGGCATTCTCCACTTGCAACAGGCTTGTGTGTCAAACAGGTCAGAAGCAGGAAAAAGAACCGACAAAAACAATGAGTTAAACTACAAATGGCATCTAAAAATCAGTTGTTTCTAAAGCTACAGAGAATTTGTTATTGCAAAATAACCTCAGAAGGCTTCTTAGCAGTCTGTGCTGCCCTCTGGTAGCAAGAATTTGCATGTTACCACTTCACAGTCTCCAAAACATTTGTCTCAAGTCACAGGTAACAGATAAGACCTTTTTATGAGTGTCCCAAGGTTCTGAAATGCCAAGCCCAGTTCCCTAAATTACTGCTCAGAAGTCTGATAAAACTGGGTAACCAATGGTCTGTTTTGCTGTTACGGAACAAACCACGTGGTTTATGAAATTCCAGTATGAAAGAATATACAATCACAGGCACAACCCGACTAAAAACAGCTTGCTTTGTTTTTACAAGGTTCTGTCATGAGGTTTTTATTTACATCTGACACCTAAAATTCCTTCAGGAAAACCTACACAAATTTGGCAACAGTTCTGATTTCTCCTAATTACTGTCTGAGCACACAGGAATCACTTCAGGCAATGCCCTGCTGCCCACACAAGGTCACTTTGGACCTCAGAGTGCTTCCAAGTCTCTCTGCCAGATCCTCTGCCCCACTGACCAAACTGCACCAAGTTCAGCATTTGCCTCTTGTGACAAAAAACCCTTCCAAGTGTTCATCCAGAAGAATGTCTTCTCTACAGTGGCCACAGCTGGAAATCCAGGACTTACAGATCTGATGGCAGGAGGGATTCTTTTCCAGAGATACTGTGTGTTATTCCTAAAAAACATGAAGTTCAAAACACTTGCCAGTCACCAAATGCTCGCTGCAAGGAGACACCAAAAGGTCTGTTCACATCTGTCAGGAACAGTCTCAATGCTTTGAAACAGTCCTTCTAGGCAGGAATATTTTACACTGCAGTGGAAAAGCAAAGCCACTCTTGAAGAAGTTGTTAATACTGTTAAATATTTGTCCTTGTTTACCTGAGAGACCTGCCTGGGATTGATGCTCTACAATTTTTGCTTGCCTGAAAAAAACCCTAAAACCCAAATGCTAAAGTGTTTCTGAGACTGCAGTTGTCACAAAAGGGTGCTGGATGGCAGCAAAGCCCGTGAAATAATAACAGTAGACTTGTAGTGTGTGGCTGTCAACAGGGGCTGGCAGGAGGAGCACAGACCGTGGGCAGGGAGCTGCAATCCTGCCCCAACTCTGGAGGGTTCTGCTCCCTGCGTGCACAGAGCAGAGAGAGATTTCAGGGGCACAAGGGGCATTGGTGACCACCTCCTCAGGTCCCCACAGACCTGGACTCTGACCTTGGCTCTGTTCCTCTCTGTTCCAGCCTTTCAAGGCATGGCAGATGACAAGAACACCAGCCTCACAGCAGTGCTTGGTAGCTTCAGGGGCAGCCTGTCACCTTGACTGACTGCCATGGCCGTGCCTGAGGGCAGACTCAGCTGCCACACTCAGGTGTCCCACAGCGGTGGCACTGCTGCCATCCTTAGAGACTGGGATGGGATATCAGCCTTGGGGTGCAGCTGCTGAACCTCTCCTCCATGCAGGCACCTCAAAAACACATGCATGGGCTTCTGAACTCTAAATGCAGGCCTTTCTGGAATGGAGGGGAGAAGCAGCAGAAGCTGAAGCAGAGCATTGTATGGTTCAGCTTCCAGGACGGAGGGAAGTCATTGCTTTGTGGTCTGCTGCAAAGATGGCCCAGCTCACAAGCTCAGGTTTTGCTGCTAGAGGATGCTACTTTGGGCTTGCTGGAGCCCATTCCCTAGCAGTGCATGGCCCCACATTGCTCTTGGATCAAGTGTTCTGGACCCGTGGGAACACGTGTGCCGTGTCCATGCGAGAGCAGCAACAGGCAGAAGGTGTCTGCTGCCAGCATTGTCTGGGCTGCTCCTTCAGTGGGGTGGCACCTTCATCAGAGACACAGAACAGGTTTGGATCCCAGAGTCCTCCCTATCCCCTTCACTTTCCCCAATCCCAATGGACAGCAAGAGCTTTCTGAGCAGGAAGAGTTTGTCCAGGAGGAATCTTCCTCCCTCTTGAATTTTGGCAGTCAGATGGCCAAATTCAGCACCGCGCACCCGCAGTCCAGCGACTGCCGTTCCACCCAGGAAAGGAAGCCCTTACCCTCCATCTCTCAAGCACAGTTGGTGCACCACTCTCGGCACTACCTGGACAGCAAGAGCTTTCTGTTGCTGGTCAGCAGGAGAATCATTTATTATTTGTTCCAAGCCTCTATTTACAGAGGAACTAGTTCTAGTGAGCCAAGCGTCTTCAACTGATCAACAAGCTCGGCTTGGCCTCTCCCATTATAGGATACAAATTTCTGTCCATCTTTACACCCATAGGCTTCCATCATGTGTTCTTCCTTTCTTCAGTCTTCTTGCTCTGGGTCAGACGAAGATCACACCATATGGGTCCAGGGACTGTGGTCACCACCTCCAATCTTCCGCTTTGTTCTTTTCTGTTCTCTCACACTGCTTCGGTAACCCTTTGTGTGGTCGGGCTGGTCGGGATCCTCCACAGGGAATGGGCTCCAGCAAGCCCAAAGTCAGATCTTCGAGCAGGAACTCTGGGCTTGTGAACAGGGCCATCTTTGCAGCAGAGCCCAAAGGACTGACTCAGGTGGCCCCAACAGACAGAGCTGCCTGGATCAAGCCTCCACACAGCTCCAGCAGCACAGGCACGCACAGCCTCACCGAGAAGGGTGCGTATTCCATGCCCTGCAGAGCTGGTCTTGGAGCTGCTGGAACCTGGCGTAGGGAGCTCTCTGCACAGCTGTAACAAGGCTGATGGTGTCTAGTGCCAGCTTTGAAACAGCAGGGCTCCTGTCGTCTCTCGTGGCTTGAAGGGCTGGAACAGAGAGGAACAGAGCCAAGGTCAGAGCCTGCATTGGTGGGACCCGAGGAGCCCCTCCTGCCAGGGCCATCCCAGCCAGCTCTTGCCATGGCCAGGAGGGAGCCATGATCCCCAGTGGGATCAGCCAGAAGGTGCTGGTCACCAACATCCCTCCTGGCCCTGAAATCTGTCTCTGCTCTGCCCACGTGGCCCCTCGTCCGTGCAGGGAGCAGAGCCCTCTGCAGCCAGGGCAGGACTGCAGCTCCCTGCTCAGGGTCAGAGCTCCCCTCACCAGCCCCCTCTGCCCTCACTCACCGTCAATGATGAGCTGCAGCTTTTGGTACCGTCCCCTCAGGTACTTGGCGGCCATCCCTGGGAACACAGATGCTGTCAGGGCCCCAGCGGTGTCACAGCTCCCCCCCAGTGGCACTACCAGCCCGGCCACACGCCCTCCTGCCCTGGCAGGGCTGAGCCCGGGCCCTTCCCGCCTGGGGACGCCCCAGGGCTGGGCTGGCACAGGGCGGCAGCAGCGCCAGGGCACTCGGGGCTCCCCAGCACAGCCCTGGCCGCATCTGCTGCCGCTGCAGCAGCCGGGGCTGGGGCCGAGCTGCAGCGGGGCGGGCAGGGACCTTGTGGCTCACCCATGAAGGTGACGGCTGCCTCTCGCAGGGGCTGCTGTGGGCTCCTCAGGTACGGCAGGGCCTGGTGCACGTACTTGGCCACTTGGCTCCGGTCCTTCTTCAGCTGCAGAGAGCAGCAGGGCACAGAGGGAATGGTTGGCTGGGGCTCTGCCCCTTGGCCGGGCGCTGCCTGTGCCCAGCACTGGCCGCCCTGCCCCACAGCCCAGCTGGGCCGGGGCTCCAGCGGCACCCTGGCTCGGGGGCACAGGAGCTGCAGAGGAGCCCGCACGCCCCAGGGAAGGCAGCAGCG
>NW_020958935.1:0-2511 GCF_003031625.1 Empidonax traillii | reverse complement strand
AACTTGCCCAATTTTCCTTGAGAAATGTTGTCCTTCCCACCACACTGTGCTGGCCTCAAAGGCTGAGGAGGCACAGCAGACCCAGCTTGAGGGCCCACACAGTCCCTACCCACAGGCTGCTTACTTCCACAGAGACAACTCCCTCCTCGAGAATGAGCAGACCAAGGGCATCAACCAGGCACTGAAGGGATGTAGTGTCAGTGTCTGTGAGACGCTTAATCCACAGGGCGTCAGCTTGTTCCTTGGCCTTCAGCTCGTTCTCATTGAGGTCAGGCTGTGACAAGACCTTGGGTGGTGAGGTCCTGGCCTCTTCAGGCTGCTGTGCTGGGGCAGGCCCAGAGCTTTCTTCCTCCCCCTTCTTCACCAAGGCCAGCTCAGGCACCCTGGGAAGTCTCTGTTCTGTGCCTCTGTAGGGCTTCACCTGCAGGAGACATGGTATCAAAAAGCTCTGGGTCACCAAGTCCTGCAGATGTGCCTTGAAGGCACCTGATAAAAAGGAGCCTTGGGAATGCTCTGGGTCATAAGGACTGGCAGTCTTGCATGGAGTGGGCATGGGGCATTTGGAGAGCTGCCAGAGGGAGCAACTTGCCCACTGTCCCTCATGAAGTGTTTCTATTCCACCACACTGTGCTGGCCTCAAAGGCTGAGGGGGCCCAACAGACCCAGCTTGACGGCCCACACAGTGCCTGACCACAGGCTGCTTACTTCAATAGAGATGACTCTCCTCTTCGGAACATCCGCACTGGGAGCATCAGGCAGGCACTGAACGGGTGTGCTGTCAGTGTCTGTGATGCTGTCAGTCGTGGCACCGTCAGCCTTGGCCTTGATCTCACTTGGTGTCAGGTCAGGCTGTGCCAGGACCTTGGTTGCTGAGGTCTTGGCCTTTCTGTGCTTAGCAGGAAGGGATTTCTTCACCTTCTGCCGGGGAACTAAGGGCAGAGAAGAGAGGAATGTTCCATGGAGAGTTCTGACTGTGCATGGAGCAGCCAGGACATCAGCCAGGGGCCCTTTGACCCCCTCCCGTTTCTTTGGACATATTGACACGGGAGGATGAAGATAGGATGGCATGAGAGAAGGCCCATCTGGCTGCAGCCACCAGCCCTGTGGCCCAGTTCTGACACTCACCTTCCTGCAGGGGCTGGGACTGCTCTGCCTCTTCAGGTTTCTCTGCTAGGGCAGCCCCAGGGCATTCTTCCTCCCCCTTCTTCACCAAGGCCACCTTGGACACCCTGGGAGGTCTCCGTTCCTTGTCCCTGTGGGGCTTCATGGTTGCCTGCAGGAGACATGGCATCAAAAAACTCTAGGTCACCAAGTGCTGCAGAAGTGCCTTGAAGGCACCTGAAACAGAGGAGACTTGGGAATGCTCTGGGACTTCAAGTCCCACAGTCTGGCCTGGAGGGGACATAGAGGAGTTGGAGAGCTGTCAAAAGGAGAAATTCCCAAGTTTTCCCCCTAAAGTGTCTCCCTTCCCACCACACTGTGCTGTCCTCAAAGGCTGAGGCTGGCAAGCAGACACAGCTTGAGGACTCACACAATCCCTACCCACAGGCTGCTTACTTCCACAGAGACAACTCCCTCCTCGAGAATGACCAGACTGAGATCATCATCCAGGCACTGATCAGGTGTGATGTCAGTGTTTGCGATGCCCTCAGTCCGTGGGGTGTCAACCTTGGCCTGGAGCTTGGTCACATTGGGATGTGGCTGTGCCAAGACCTTGGGTGAATAGGTCCTGGCCCTCCTACGCCCAATGGGAATGGATTTCCACACCCTCTGCAGGAGAACAAAGGGCAGGGAAGAGAGGGATGTGTCATGGAGAGCTCCGACAGCAGTGCCAGGCTGAGCAGGGACAGCAGGCCCAGCCCAGGAGGCGATGGCTGCACGTACCTGTACTGCCCTGCGGAAGAGACCAGAGGCATGGTCCTTCTCCTGTGTCCTGTGCCGGCCTGGATATGGCAAAGAACAAGCTCTGTCAGAGCTGAGGGGCTGCGGGACAGCCAAGAGAACACAGCCCAGCCCTGCGCTCCACAGGCAGGGCCAGCCCCGGGATGCCCAGTGCATGGAGCTGCCGGGGGATCAGCCACGGGCCCTCTTCCCCCTTCCTATCTCTGGGCATGTCCACAGGGGATGGGATGGGAAGAGGCCCATCTGGCTGCAGCCACCAGTCCTGTGGCCCAGCTCTGCCACTCACCTTCCTGCAGGGGCTGGGACTGCTCCACCTCTTCAGGATGTTGAGCTGGTGAACCTTCAGGGCTTTCTTCCTCCCCCTTCTTTACACGGGCCAGCTTTGGAAGCCTGCTGGGTCTCCGCTCCAGGCCTCTGTCTGGTTTTATGGTTGCCTGCAGGAGACATGGCACAGAAAAGCTCTGGGTCAATAAAGAAGTACCTTGAAGGTACCTGATAAAAAGAAGCCTTGGGAATGCTCGAGGTCATCAAGTGCCACAGTCTGGCCTGGAGTGGGCATGGGGAAGTTGGAGAGCTGCCAGAGGGAGCAACTTGCCCACTGTCCCTCAT
>NW_020958934.1:46223-47481 GCF_003031625.1 Empidonax traillii | reverse complement strand
TTTTTTTTTTTTTTTTACATTAGTGTCAAATGCAAACAAAATTTCCTGTCTTCATCCACTGATGTGGCTGACAGTGATAATCCTTGAAAGTCTTTCCATGTACTCAAGCACGTCAAGGCCTGTTTTATTCTAAAGTTAATAAAACAAGAACGGATTACACTTCTGCCTCCACCTGGGTTTTGGTTGTTTTTTCCCCCTCCTCCCCCTCTCCCCCCCTTCCTTCTTTTTTCCCCCAAGGAAGTTGTTTATTAAAATGAACATACATTAGATCTGGACAATTAATATCAGAATTACTCAAATGTTCACCTTATTGATCAGCAGGCCCTTTCCTCAACAGCTTTGTGTAATTTGGGCTATAAAGTTTCCTTGTGTGTGTCTCCTATTGCAGTTTGGGCAAACCCAAAACCCCAGCTATTTTTTCTTTACTTACCACCACCTCTATACAGCTGGATACTAGGTGATCCCTGTTCCTGGCTACTCAGTGCTGACCTTGTGTGCTAGTTTGGCTGACCATACAATTAAATATAAGGCATTACGAACTACTAACCTCAAATAGCACACAAAAGTTAAATTGGTTATTCTTTTCCTTATATCAAACCCAAATCAATAAAATCGTGATTGCATTTTCACTTCCAAAGCAGAAAAAAACCTGTGTCAGGAAGACCAAGATTTAGCTTTAATATATTCATTATGGAAGCCAATCCCTTCTGGGACCAGATCATACAAGGCAAGTTGTAGGCACAATAGGAGAAAACGATTCTTCCTGAATGTTCCCAAACTGTATACATACAGGCTCATGAGCTTGTGAAGCCAGATTCCTGACTTCACAACTATCTGATAGCAGGAGTGCTGAGTGACTGGCCTCATTTATATATTGTGGGGAAATTCAGGCACCAATCAGCCCTTCTATTGCCCCTGGCAGTCTGGATGACATACTAACCTGGGATAGTGCTGCTCTGGCACCAGGCCATGGACTGCACTGCACCAAAGCATGTACTGTAAAAACATAAGCTACAACACAGCAATAACTTACACAGTGAACAACTCTTCAAAACCTTCCTGTTCCCTTCCATGGGAAGACAGATAACGTATATAGCTGGCACCCAAATGCTACCTTCAAATACTCCTTCTCTAGAAAGACGGCACAAACAGCCTTATGTAGAGCCGGTACCTGCTTCACCTTTACACCTCTGATAAAAACCAGCAAGGCAGCATCATTTGAGAGCACTTTTGCATAGTGTGTGACAGTGCTTTGGCT
>NW_020958934.1:38490-43852 GCF_003031625.1 Empidonax traillii | reverse complement strand
CATTTACACCTCTTTCCTGTGGAACGTGTAATCCTGAGTGCAGCACCTAATATAAAGGCCCTCACCTAAATCCCTCTGGAAACTGCCATTTGAAGCTAGGTGAGGAACTGTGGTGCCCAGGTGTAACAGCTGTACTTCCTGCAGCTGTGTGAGAACGACTGACCATAGCACTCACCTACAGCAGGTAGAGCAGCCCATTAGCCACATTTGTGGGGCTGCTCTCACGCTAATGCCTCCTAACCATATTGTTTGAGAACAACTACTGTGCTCTCTCTCATTATTGCAAACATACCTAAATACTACCCAGAGCCTATTTTCTTATGAACAAGTATTGGCAGGTCCTAAAATGGAGATGGGAATGTTTGATAGTTCTCAGGTGGAGTGCCAATCCTTGGCTGTGGCTTATGTGTCTCCTTGCTTATGCCAAGAGGTCTTAATATATAACTGCAAAGGTTGGACAGACCTGGGTATCTGCAGGGAAGTGACATGCAGGGAGGGCTCAGATCGCAATCTTTTGCAGGTTTGTGATATCCTGCTGGGGTGCCCGTGAGGTAAGTAAGATTGAAGTCACTCATATGAAGTAGGCATTACAGTGGCGCTTTCTCCAAAAGTATCTCTGAAGATCCTGATATTACTTTCCTTCTCTTTTAATGAATGATGAACTCTGCTTCCCTCCAGTCCTATTGGGAAAATCTAGCTGCATGTAACAGTCTATGTGGTGTCATCTTAATGAAATTTTTCTACAATATCCTATATCTAAATCAGGATTATTTCCCTTACTCATTTGCTCAGCTGGAGGTGAAACTCCTATTCCTGCCTTTTAGGTAATCCTTCACCACATTTTTCCTTTGTCTGAGTACATCTGTTCGTTCTATCTGAACTATCTGCTTAGATTGTAGAACAGCTCTTTTAAAATTGCCAAATACACCTTAACTTTCCAAAATATTGTTCCTGTATATATTTCTTTCACATAAAGATGCAAAACCATTAAAAAAAACATCCAAGCTTCTCTCCGTGTCATAAAATGTCTGAAACTTCAATTTATTTTAAGATAGTAGATTGTAACTGATGGATCAGAAGCTGATACACATATCTTTAGTGGTCCTTCTTGGGAATGGGAAAAGGGTAGCAACTGCTGGGAGAAACACCAGGTAGAAAATTGGGATAGTGATCATTTTAGCCACCTCAATTTCAGCCCCTAATAAATGTGAATCAAAACTCTGTGAAGCCAAAATTGAGAGCTGGAGCATTTACAATTCCTCCAGTGAAGGTTACTGAAGTGAATGTGATCAAAATAACAAGAGTAAGCAAAAGGAGTTTTTCATTTTGCTGATATGTCACTCATGGTCTATGCTTTTCCTCTGTCTATAGGCTATGAAGTCTCTAAACAATTGTTAAATTTCATATCCTCACAGCAGTTACTGCTTTATTACATTATGCAGTCAAATCAATGGAAAGTTTTGATCATTTGTTTACAAGCATATACAGGATAAAGGCATAAAAAACATATATATTTTACTTAAATTTTGATAATTTCTGAAGATATATCTGCAATATCCACATACACTCCAATTTATTTAATCCCTGTGTCCTTATTTTATATTACATAGTATTAACGAAGAGAACCTTGAAAGTCACAATTTGATTAGTTCTTTTCTAAATTACGTTCCCATTGAAGCATTGCAGAACTCAGGTGCACTTTTTCTGCAATGTTTTTTTCTGCTATTTCATTTTTACGTGGTGGAGGTCGCAATTTTTCCCTTCATTGCATTTATTCATAGTTTCACATTGTCTGAAACACAATTTTACAGCAAACTAAAATCTTTCATCTTATATACACTTTTAGTATTTACAAAACTGCCATTGCAGATCAAACCATGAGATCGGAATAGAATTACACTTAGCTAAGATTACCTATTCATACAATCTGAAGTTTTGGTTGCTACTGCGCACTTAAATATTGTATTCACATTATGTGTTATATCTGGTAATACCAAAGGTTGAGCTGTAGTGTAGTCTTTATAATTCTTAAATAACGACAAAAAGGAATGACAATATGCTTTTTTTTCCTAATCAGTTACAGATTAATGAAATATTCCCCCAGAGCTCTGTTCTGTTCAGCATATTACCCTATCTTCCACCAGATATCAGTATTGATTGAATCCTTCCTGGTTCTTTATGAACGACCTATGGCCTACCTCTCCCCTTGTTAAAACTCAGATTATCGCAAAGTGCTCTAGTTTTTGTCATGAAAGCATTTTCTTATTTCAGTAATTGCTGTAAAATGCTCAAGGAATAATTAGGTGGCTTGTATTTAGAGTGGGAAGAGGATTCAGAATTGGTTTAAGGTAAACCTTTGTGTATACATATTCAGTGAGATGTGTAAGAAAAATCCAAACAGCAATACAGTTTTAAATTTTTCTACTATTAGAGAAAATACATAACACAGTAACACTCTCTGGGGAGAAAGAGTATAATTACTAAACTGCTATGCTAGTCCTTGCACATCTTAAATTACCAGAGAAACAAAGATAATTTCCATAAATATCACCAGAAGTTTAGGAGATTGTTTTCTTCTACAAAGCTGCAGTTTTGTAACATCAGATATCCAATGACTATCTACTTGAATCTAAAATGCAAAATGAAAAGTAAATGGCTTGATTTACTAAAAAATCGGTACAAAAATTCATATAAAGACAAACAAACAAAAAGAAAACACCTCACGCAAGGCAGCACAGTAAGTTTGCCTCCCTTGTACTGAAATTCCAGGACGTCAAAATAAGACAACTGTTTGTTCATAAATCTCCAGAAATTAATAAAGTGCTTATATTTCTATAAAAAGTGCAATAGGAGGCTGTACGAGACACTATTTCACTAGACTTTGGCGTTTTAAGAGGTAAAACACATGGTCAAAGGAACTGGTTCTTAATCCATATTCAGAGCTGAAAGAAGAGTTTGTGTTACTTCCTCCTCTTCAAAATCAGTTTAAACTGTCAAAATAGCTTTAAATCGGCAGATTTCAACTTTGACCCCAAGAAAACCCTCTAAAGAATCAGACTGAGTTGTTGCTGTAACATTTATGTCAAAAGGAAATTTTTAATTTGCAAGGAAAAACAAAAGTTTCTCTCTTCAGAGGTCTCTCCAGCAGCAGCACACGGGATTTATCGCCTCTCCTTTAACTCAAACCGCGTGTTTTCCGCTGCAAACTCTCCCGAACGCAAGTACCTGCTCTTCTCCTTCCTCACCGGGGAAATGGGGCGATTTGGTGGCAGAAATTCCGAGGAAAATACACTTTTGTTAGTCCAAAGAAACACAAATCGAGCACACCGAAGGGCTCCCCGGCCGTGCAGCGGGGCGGGCTCTGCAACGCACCAATCACCGCGCGGCTCAGCTCTAAAAATACGAGCATCTGACCCGCGCCAGCCCAATTGTGTTCGCCTGCTCCGCAGAGGACTCCGCCGCGATGTCCGAGACCGCTCCCGCCGCCGCCCCCGATGCGCCCGCGCCCGGCGCCAAGGCCGCTGCTAAGAAGCCGAAGAAAGCGGCGGGCGCTTCCAAAGCCCGCAAGCCCGCGGGGCCCAGCGTCACCGAGCTCATCACCAAGGCCGTGTCCGCCTCCAAGGAGCGCAAGGGGCTCTCTCTCGCCGCGCTCAAGAAGGCGCTGGCCGCCGGCGGCTACGATGTGGAGAAGAACAACAGCCGCATCAAGCTGGGGCTCAAGAGCCTCGTCAGCAAAGGCACCCTGGTGCAGACCAAGGGCACCGGCGCCTCCGGCTCTTTCCGTCTCAACAAGAAGCCTGGAGAAGTAAAAGAAAAAGCTCCCAAGAAAAGGGCTCCCGCAGCTAAGCCCAAGAAGCCGGCGGCTAAGAAGCCGGCCAGCGCCGCCAAGAAGCCCAAGAAAGCAGCGGCCGTGAAGAAGAGCCCCAAGAAGGCTAAGAAGCCCGCGGCCGCAGCGGCCAAGAAAGCGGCCAAGAGCCCCAAGAAAGCCGCCAAGCCAGGCCGCCCCAAGAAGGCAGCGAAAAGCCCAGCCAAGGCAAAAGCGGTGAAGCCCAAAGCAGCCAAGCCTAAGGCAGCCAAACCCAAAGCGGCCAAGGCGAAGAAGGCGGCGCCGAAAAAGAAGTAAATTATAATACCAGAAGAGTTCTGCTCTGCATATTTTGTTATCCAACGGCTCTTTTAAGAGCCACCCACACTTTCCCTAAAGGAGCTGAGGCACCGAGGTCGTCCATAACCTGCAGCAGGGATCCAGTAATTCGTAAGTCGTCAAGAGGTCAATTGTGTCTTTTTCTTTTTTTTTTTTTCTTTTTCTTTCCCTAGGATTACCGAAAAAAATGCGAACGAGCACGGTATAACGCGGCGGCTTTAGGGAAGTGTAGACTTTTTTTTCCCTCTGAGTAATTAGTTTGACTACCAGGAAGCAATGTTTAGCAATGTTTTATAATGATTTGATAAAAAAAAAAAAAGGGTGTATGTTTTTTTTAAAAGATGTATTTTGTAACAAAATAATGCAATTGCCAGGCACGCTACTACTGAGCCATGTCTAATCTATTGTATTATTTCTTTTAAGGTGTCTCCTTAAAATGCTTTTGTGTATCTGGGGGAGGAGGGGAGGGTTTCTTTACGGACACAAAAATAGCCCTGAGCTCTCCCAATCCTTTTGTTCCCGCTGAGAAAGAAAGCCTAGAGTATTGAAAAAGACCGCCCTGACCAAGGATTGGCCAGCGGAGAGCCCGGCCCGCTGCCCCTTCCCCCTCCCTCAGCAAACATTACGCCTCTTATCTCTGGAACTGTATCAGCCACTCTCGGAGAAGAAAAAGGCGGAAGAGGGGGGGGAGGGACGGGAACTCTCAACTAACAGTGTTCCCATGTTCTCTGACATAAGAACTAAACGAAAAACATCAGATACCAGGAAGAACTTGCATGGGGAGGACGTTTTGACACGCCTTTGTTAACGAAAATCTGGAAAGCGTTGCTACTATCACGAAGCCAAAAATGCTGTTAATAAATTTGGAAAAAGACAAAACACGAGTTGAGTGATTAATATAAATCGGCATAACTGTGGTATGGATAACTGAGCTCTCTTATGATTTTGTGGGTGGCTCTGAAAAGAGCCTTTGGATTATTTTCACCGGAAGAGACAACGTGCCGCTTTTTCTTTGTTTACTTGGCTTTGGCCTTGTGACTGTCGGTCTTCTTGGGCAGCAGCACGGCCTGGATGTTGGGCAGCACGCCGCCCTGCGCGATCGTCACCTTGCCCAGCAGCTTGTTGAGCTCCTCGTCGTTGCGGATGGCGAGCTGCAGGTGGCGGGGGATGATGCGCGTCTTCTTGTTGTCGCGGGCCGCGTTGCCCGCCAGCTCCAGG
>NW_020958934.1:35887-38014 GCF_003031625.1 Empidonax traillii | reverse complement strand
TACTCCAGCACGGCCGCCAGGTACACGGGCGCGCCGGCGCCCACCCGCTCCGCGTAGTTGCCCTTGCGCAGCAGGCGGTGCACGCGGCCCACGGGGAACTGCAGCCCGGCCCGCGACGAGCGCGACTTGGCCTTGGCCCGCGCCTTCCCGCCCTGCTTCCCGCGCCCGGACATCCTCTCTGGCTCGCTCGCCGCTAGGAACAAATCGCAGCAGGATGGAGCGGCAGACGGCGCACCCCGACTACAGCCCCACTTTAGTACCTCGTCCCTGCGCTGATAGGCTGAGAAGTAGGTCTCGTCTGGGCAGCCAATGAGGAGGCGAATCGAATTCTGACCAATAAAACCAGGTTATGGGGGAATGATGACGCCTTTTAGTTTGACCAATGAGAGTGAGGAAGACTGATGCTCTCATTTGCATAAGGGGGCTATAAATATGTGGCACCGAGCCGGTTGCCGTCACTACGCCACTGGGCTACACTTGGGGAGGTTCAGTTCGTTGGCGATAGTCGCGATTTCGCAGCCATGCCCGAGCCGGCCAAGTCCGCGCCCGCGCCTAAGAAAGGCTCCAAGAAGGCGGTGACCAAGACGCAGAAGAAAGGCGACAAGAAGCGCAAGAAGAGCCGCAAGGAGAGCTACTCCATCTACGTGTACAAGGTGCTGAAGCAGGTGCACCCCGACACGGGCATCTCCTCTAAGGCCATGGGCATCATGAACTCCTTCGTCAATGACATCTTCGAGCGCATCGCCGGCGAGGCGTCTCGCCTGGCGCACTACAACAAGCGCTCCACCATCACGTCGCGCGAGATCCAGACGGCCGTGCGGCTGCTGCTGCCCGGCGAGCTGGCCAAGCACGCCGTCTCCGAGGGTACCAAGGCTGTCACCAAGTACACCAGCTCCAAGTAAATACCTCCTCGAAATACTGTTTAACCCAAAGGCTCTTTTAAGAGCCACTCAATTTTTCAAGAAAAGGGCTGACAGTCAACTTAGAACACTTTACTTTCCTGGTGTGGAACTTTATCTTGCAGTTTGAGGGGCTTTGTGCATGCCCCTTATGGCCAGTTTTGATAACATACTGGTTTTCAGTTTTATATGTCATTGAACATAAACTAATTTGGCAACAAATCACTACAACTAGAGGCATTTTAAACTTTTCTCAAGGTGACACCACTTTTTCGTTAATTTGTAGTTCTCTTACAACTTCTAATATGGCATTGTGTGTGAGCAGTACATCACTGATATAAGGGTTCAAGTCATAGGTGTTGTAAATTAAAAGATTATTTCTGCATTTTTCTAGTAAGGAAGATGAAAGTTATTACTAATGTATTATTCAGGTACAGCATAGCTATTGTAAGCACTTGATGGTGCTCAGTCTTAAAGGTTTTTTTGGTAGTTTTTTTATGGTAGCAGAAGTGAGAGGGCTGCAATGCACTTACTATAGAAGTATTTATGTAGTAACAAGTGACATTTATCTTAAGGTCTTACCAATAACCTAGTGATAAATACAACTCAAGTACTTCCTATCTTTCTCTTCAGCGGTTGTCTTGATTATTACACTGTTGATGTAAATTTTACATTAACTTACCTATCTTCTCCCTATGACTGCTTTAGATTCCCCTTGCAAGTAAAAAAAAAATATGTAAAATTCAATTTTTTAATACATATTTTACATTTCCTGCATTTATATGTCATTAATTGTATTAAAACTACTAAATACTAAGAAACTAGCCACTGTGGGCTGACTTAGAAAGCTCTCAGAGTTTATCATATAGCTACTTATCAGGCTCAAACAGCAGGCTTTTAGAATCACTACGTCACATTGTTGGATAATTAAATGCTACCATAGATGCAGATCACAGCCATTATCACTTTGCAACCGGGTCTGAATAATCCTGAATTTCAAGTATATATTGTGGACTTCTGAAGGAACTGAATTCATAGGGGGACTACAAAATCACAATAGTCCACCTCTCTAGTACTGACTGCATATTGTTTGGTAGTACAGGTAACGAGACAGACACCAGGTCTCTCAAATCTGATACCTGTTATGTAAATCAAAGTTAATTTCAGGTAGAAGGTTTATGGGGATGTCTCAGATTGGATTTCAGATATCCAGTGGGAATTGGCATCC
>NW_020958934.1:34492-35866 GCF_003031625.1 Empidonax traillii | reverse complement strand
CTGGCGCACTACAACAAGCGCTCCACCATCACGTCGCGGGAGATCCAGACGGCCGTGCGGCTGCTGCTGCCCGGCGAGCTGGCCAAGCACGCCGTCTCCGAGGGCACCAAGGCTGTCACCAAGTACACCAGCTCCAAGTAAAAACCTACTCGAAATACTGTTTAACCCAAAGGCTCTTTTAAGAGCCACTCAATTTTTCAAGAAAAGGGCTGACAGTCAACTTAGAACACTTTTTACTTTCCTAGTGTGGAACTTTATCTTGCAGTTTGGGGGGCTTTGTGCATGCCCCTTACGGCCAGTTTTGATAACATACTGGTTTTCAGTTTTATGTGTCATTAAACATAAACTAATTTGGCAACAAATCACTACAACTAGAGGCGTTTTAAACTTTTCTCAAGGTGACACCACTTTTTTGTTAATTTATAGTTCTCTTACAACTTTTAATATGGCATTGTGTGTGAGCAATACATCACTGATATAAGGATTCAAGTCATAGGTGTTGTAAATTAAAAGATTATTTCTGCATTTTTCTAGTAAGGAAGATGAAAGTTATTACTAATGTATTATTCAGGTACAGCATAGCTATTGTAAGCACTTGATGGCGCTCAGTCTTAAAGGTTTTTTTGGTAGTTTTTTTATGGTAGCAGAAGTGAGAGGACTGCAATGCACTTACTATAGAAGCATTTATGTAGTAACAAGTGACATTTATCTTAAGGTCTTAACCAATAACCTAGTGATAAATACAACTCAAGTACTTCCTACTATCTTTCTCTTCAGCGGTTGTCTTGATTATTACACTGTTCATGTAAATTTTACAGTAACTTGCCTATCTTCTCCCTATGACTGCTTTAGATTCCCCTTGCAAGTAAAAAAAAAAAAAATGTAAAATTCAATTTTTTAATACATATTTTACATTTCCTGCATTTATATGTCATTAATTGTATTAAAACTATTAAATACTAAGAAACTAGCCACTGTGGGCTGACTTAGAAAGCTCTCAGAGTTTATCATATAGCTACTTATCAGGCTTAAACAGCAGGCTTTTTGAATCACTACGTCACATTGTTGGATAATTAAATGCTACCATAGATGCAGATCACAGCCATTATCACTTTGCAACTGGGTCTGAATAATCCTGAATTTCAAGTATATATTGTGGACTTCTGAAGGTACTGAATTCATAGAGGGACTACAAAATCACAATAGTCCACCTCTCTAGTACTGACTGCATATTGTTTGGTAGTACAGGTAACGAGACAGACACCAGGTCTCTCAAATCTGATACCTGTTATGTAAATCAAAGTTAATTTCAGGTAGAAGGTTTATGGGGATGTCTCAGATTGGATTTCAGATATCCAGTGGGAATTGGCATCC
>NW_020958934.1:25916-33315 GCF_003031625.1 Empidonax traillii | reverse complement strand
AATCACAATAGTCCACCTCTCTAGTACTGACTGCATATTGTTTGGTAGTACAGGTAACGAGACAGACACCAGGTCTCTCAAATCTGATACCTGTTATGTAAATCAAAGTTAATTTCAGGTAGAAGGTTTATGGGGATGTCTCAGATTGGATTTCAGATATCCAGTGGGAATTGGCATCCTCTATACTCCATACCCTTCTTCAGCAGCTCGAAATGGCATTTAGGCATCCAATCACCAAGTGCTTTACTGCAAACTCTGGAACACAGGTTGCATATTCTGGGCCTCTGTGTATGTCCAATGCCTGAAAAGATTATTAAAACATGGTATATTACAGTGTCTAGTTATATATATATATATATATATATATATATATATATATATATATATACACCCTTATACCTCTTTTATAAGGGTACCTGGCTCACTAGAAAAGGACTCTAGAGAAGGATCACATCATATGAGCACATAAATGTGTTCATATTTAACATGATAATAACCAGAAGAATTTTACAGTGGCTATTATTCTCTATAATCAGTCATCAGTAAAAACACCCCTGTTCAAAATACAGCTATCACAGGGCAGCCCTGTTGCCTAAGTTAAAATAGGAGCTTGGTAGTGCCTTTTGGACACTCACCTCATAAGCATTCATTCTGCCTTTCCTGTCTTTATATATTCCAGATTGCACACTTCATTAACACAGCTGCCATAGAAATTTTAGGGATTTTTTTTAATAGATTGCTTCAGTATGGGAAACTGTTTCTAGGCCATGAAACTCTTTACTCAAGAAAATAAAAGGCTGCTCTTGTTGGTCCCTCCAATTTCAGTATGAACGGTAAGGCAATATTAGGGGACTATAATATCAACATAGCATTTGACATCAGATCTGATGGTAACGCAACCCTTATTTTTCTAACAGTGCTGAGAAAAAAAGTCTCTGAACTAACAAAAAAGCAACTACCATGGAAATTTTGTTGTGCTTGTTCTTTTCACCAGAGGTAAAAGTAAGCTCAGTAAAAATAACCAATTTGATTTCATGCCACAGGAGGACATGAACTTTCAAACATTCAAAACATTCAAACCAAATAATGCAAAAAGAGTGAATATACATATATTCACACATATATAGAGTGTGAATATGAAGTCACATGGCAGCTTATTCTTCCATCATTCGTGTTCTTTGTTGTTCTTTCCTATTTAGTTCAAAACAGTGCTGTTTATATTCTTAAATCCACTCTACAGAGTGGATTTAAGCAATAGTAGTTTTGGTAGTTTTAGTAGCAACAGTAAGAGGACAGTATTCAAATACGTTGTCCTGGTATAGCAGGAATTATGCTACTTCCACTTAGACCATGTAGGAATTATATACATGCCACCTCTAAAGGGTTCCTGCCCTAGGTTCCCAATTCAAAATGAGTTCCCAATCCACTGAGTAAATGTTTATTTACCCAACATGCAGAGCACCTAGAGCTGTGTCTCCAAAGAGGAAACCTCTGCACGAGATTGCAACCCAAATTATACCTGTACCGCTCATCAACCCAGTTCCCAAATACAATAATTTAGTTCTTCTTGGTGTTCCCTTGATTTCTTACTGATTTTCTTGGTCACTGGGCTAGCCATCTTCTGAAGTTATTTCATTCTCATGTTATTTCTGTGGTTTTTCTTCATTCTGCTTCAATCTTGCCAATTTTAACTTGTTCTATGTTTGTGGCATTATTTTATCAAAAAGTTTAGGCTCTTATTAGCTCTTGTGCCCTAAGGCTTCAACTTGTTGAGAATCCAGTGCTAAGCAAGGCTATTAGTCCTAACTGTTCTCAACACTGGGATGTGCTAGAATGCATAATCTTTAAACAGGCCCTTCATGTTGTATTTTTATCTACCCTCCATATCTGCCTTCAGAATACCGCTTGATTCACATTAACTGAAATATGGGTATATTTACATTTGCATATGCAAACACTTTTGTCAAAATACATTTTTCCATCTCATCACATTTTTGTATCTTAAATTACCAGACTTACATTACAGTTTAATACTGTAGTGAATAACCAGAAAAATATAACGAGTACAAAATTTCCCATGTCTTATTTGTATTAGAATAATAAAATTAGTAGCATTCTTGGAAAAATATATACCATCTCTAGATCACCATACCTACAGTAAAATTTATTTTTATTCATTTTCATCTTTAAAAAAAAAACCAACACCCTCTGCTTTTATTTCTACAAAAGTGAAATACATCAAATTTCAAATATAAAATGTTAAAAATATATAAAATTTAAAAAAACCCACCACCTTTATTCTCTAGGTAACTGACTGAATAGTGAATCAGAAATGAGAAATAGATGTTATTCACTTGATCCAAAACCTGATCAAATCACACACATGCTAGCACTTTTTCACTACTTTGCAGTTTTGATTGTGGTTAGTTGAGGTTTTTTTGTTGTTCTTTCTTTTGTTTTTAATAATGGAGTAAATCTGCTCACCTGCTTATGAAATCAAATTCTTTTTCCTTATGGCCACAGATGATAATTACTCAACACACAGGGCAAATTATTGCAATATTATTGTCACAGAGACTTTCTTTTCCAGTTTTAATAGAAAAGAATATGTTTCAAAATAATTGGCATTATAGGAGAATGTATTGACTGCAGCTTGAGAAAAATATTTGGCCACATACACACCCATATATAAGGTTTTTGACCAGCAATGAAAATGTGCCCAGTCCAAATTGTGAATGAAAAAAATTGGGACTTTGTGTTCAAAAACCTGGTGTCAGGTTTGACTCGTTCAGAGCTCAGCACAGCTTGAGACAGGACACAAATCTCACTTGGAGAAGAGGACTGAAAGTAGAGGGGAACACAGCTGAGAACTCCCTTCCCATCTCATACACTTACAAGAAAGGAAGAAACATTACAATGAGCAGGAACATCTCTTTCCTCAAAGACTGGGGTCACAGAATCAGGGGCTTATGTAGATAGAAAGGCATTTTAGGCTTTGAGTTAGGTTTCTTTAAGGGCTACAAAGAACTAAATTATTTGACAGCAGCCCTGGTGGAGTAGTTGTTCTAAAAGCATTCCTTGTCAAAAATGATAATACATATTAATCACAAAGTTTCATCCTTTCATTTTTAACACTGAAAAACTCAGGAAGCAATTCTGGATGTACTTGCATTTCAAAGCTAGAAAATAAGTTGCTTGTTTGTGAAAGGAATAACAGAATGTCTTGGAATTTTAATCACTAATAAAATACACAACTTTTTGTATTTGTAGCTCTACTTGTGTTTCATGTAAATGTTTTACTTGCAAAGGTTACAAGAAAGTGGGAGAAACAATTCCTGAAATGAGAGCACACATGGAGAGTTACATCTGAAACCTGGACTTCAGACAGAGGAAAGGATATTGATCTACCTCTATGCAACAGCAGATCTCACACCTCCTGTAAGCCTCTTTTCTTTTTGTAGTAAGTAGCAGCCACTGCAGCGTTAACAATCTTAACTCTTGACATGATCAAGTTTTTATTTTTTTGCCTTATGCACTTGGGACAGAGCAAGGTTAGTGTCTTTAATCACCCTGCCAAGAAAAAAGGACAAGAATTACCATAGGAATTACAAAGCTCCAGTCTTTCTACACATAGAAACAGGTCTTTAAACAGAGCTGACTCCACCTGCGCTCCAAGCGCCAGCAGACCAGACTGACTGCATTACAGGCAAACCCAGGTGCTTGGACTCAGCTGAGCTGGCTCAGGAAGCCAAATTTACTTGAGCCAGTTCCACTCTCTACATATGGGGACTTTTGAATACCTTCCATAGGTACAAATCCTATGGGAGAAGTGAAATGGTCACATGGATGTAAAACCTGTTTAGCTGCTGGAGTTTTAGCCTTAGCTGATACTTTTACATGTCAGGCAAAACCTCATGGGACACATCATAATTCAAACTTATCATTGCAGCGTCTAACTGAGCATTTATTGACAGGTTAAAAATAATGACGATTTCTAAAATGTTGATAAAGGCAGTCAGGGTGATTAACCCTTCTCCTAACAGCATTAAGGCAGATAAGTCATCTACTCTTTTTGTTTTCATTTTTACAGTATTTTCCACCTGAGAACATTTGCATGGAAGATCATATTTCTCAGCAGGAAATGGCACAGGGGGAGGACTTCAGATGAGCAACAGGTGAAGACATCAAGAAACTGCAGAAGAGATGCAGTTTATTTACAACATTTATCTAAACTGAATAATGTGTACTCTTCCACTTTACCTACAGGCTTGTTTATTAACACTGAAAGAGTTAAAAATACTTTAATTGGGGTGTGTGTGTGTGTAGGGAAAAGTGAGGAAGAAATAGCTTGCTTCTGGATTTAAAAATTTAGTACCCTGCTCTACCCTTCCAGGAGATGTCCAACCCTTTTCTTTGCCTTCTTTCTGCTGTTCCCAGAGGACTCTTGCAGTGCAGGGGGTTGTAGGAGGCTGCAGAGCAGCATAGCTCTCAGTTCCCAACCCTTACAATGCCCCCATTCCCCCTGCAAGTCTTTTTCTGCCGAGGCCAACACCCCTCCATGTTTTTCTTCAAGCTGTCCCATGTTACCCTCCTCTCCCTCCTTCAACTCTTCTGTAATGGGCCTTGTCTCCCTCCTCCCAGAGGCAGATTAGTCCTTAAATCCCTATCTTTGGCACTGGTGCAGGGAGCAGGAAACCACAATGCTTGTCATGACCAGACTGACAAATCTGAAAAGTTTCATCACTGGAGAAACAATGGGTCCTGGTGGAAACAGTCCACTCTGTTATTCACACCTGGTTGCATTTATACTTCAGCTGAGCTCTCCTCTGTTAACATGCCCAAATGAAACCTGTGTGATTAAATAACACAGAAAAGCCAAACTTCTCAGTAGAGATATTAAAAGGCCTATGTTTTGGTTCTTTTTTTCTGGTTCCCTCTCTCAAGGAGCAAAATGCACAATGAAGAAAAAATGAACAAAATACAAATTCACATGTGATTCATTCATTTCAATGCACAGCTATCTCATCAATCTCAGGGCCACTGTGCACTCCACCATCTGAAACTGCGCATGTACCCCTTTCGTCAAGCACTGGTGGGAGATGACGGATGAGTAGTGGAGGGTTTGGGTGGGGGGTGGATGGGCTGCGTGGGAGCAGGACCTCCTAACAGGAACAGGAGGGCGGTGCAAGGAATGCACTGCCCAGAGAGCTGTCTCATCAGAATTGCTAAATGGGTCCCATGAGGCAGTTTTCTCTTTTTCTCCTCCTGATCAGAGGCATTTTCACATTCCTCTTCCATTCTGCTGATGCAAAATCAAGTTACTGTCAATGAGATGCCCAGCTATCTGTCTATGTTGGTTATAGGAGGCTGCTGGTGTTACAACAGCACTATTAGAAAATATGTATATTTTCAAAACCAAGCTCCTCAGTTACCCCAGTCTTGGTAAAACACGTCTACAAACCATCTTCACAGAGGTGTCTGTCTGTACAAGATATATTCAAGGTCCTGCAACCCTTCGTAATTTGGACCTCATGTAACTTTTTTTTTTTGGTTTGTTTTTTTTTTTTTTGGGTGGAGGGGCTTTGTTTCCCATATATATAATTCAAAACTAGAACTGCATAATGACTAAACTAATTCTTCAGCAGGGAAAAAAGGGGAATGACTACGAAAATAACTATGAATACTATATCTTCTTTACCATTACCATTGTATGGTTGTTAGCAGAGCATTCATTTCTAAGGGAAATAAACCCATAAAATTGTTCTCTTGAAAGGTTATGCAGTCTACAAAGTAAAATTTAAATCTACTCACACAACAAGATGACGTACCCAGGGTTGTTCATAGGTGTCTTTCCCATGGTTTACTACAGTCTGATATGCAGATGACAGTTTCATTATGTAGAACACACAGACATAGGGAGGAGTATAAACTTCATTCCATTAAAGAGGGTTAAATATATCACCAACCTAATTTTAGGAACATTAATCTCATTAAACATCAGGTCCACAGATGTGTTAACTGACATCTCTCTTTTTCCCTAGACTGAAGCACAGAGCTGGGGAACACCATACTGAAAACTGCTATTTCTCCAGTGCCACAAACTGCAAAAGAGAGCCCCAGAAAGGCAAGAGGCTGTCTGGCTTCTGTGGCCAGGAGCCTGCACAAGACCATAGGAAAAGCCATGCTAAAACCAGAAGCAAATTGAAAGCAAACAGGGCAGCACTAAAGCAGAGAATCAAACTTTTAACCACACTGTGCCCTGCTATAATGGCAGCAGTTTTTCTAAGAACGACTCACTTTTTTTCCCAAAACAAAGTGTAAACTTTAAACTCCCCATACCACATGGATCCAGTGAGTAGTGCCAGAAAAATTAAGTGATAGTGTTCTTTGCAGATGAATGCAGCAACCGTCACCTTAGTGGTACATCATATCAGATGAGAACACTGGCGATTCTTTCCTGCTTGAAAACTTTACCCAGTTTACAATTAATTCTGCCAAGGTAAGCCAGGGAGATTCTGGCATACACGAGTGTTAAAAGGCAGTAGAAACGGAAATAAGTCAGAGGCACGAGGCTGGGAACACCCCTCCTGTTGCGAAACAATTGGTTCAGGGTCGCTGCCAAGATTTCAGGGTTTTTTTCGGGGCCTAATTTTTCGTGTACAAGCTTTACTTCCCCCCCATTCCCTTTTCTCTGTTTAAATCCTGGTAGCACAACAGCAATCAGCTACTGTTTAGTTCATTTGAACATAAATATAAACTACTATTGACTTCAGTTAATGTTACCCTCTAGTAAGTACAGCACAGAGCACTTAGAGGAAGTATCGAGTTTATTGGCTAGATGTCATGTTTGACAGTATTACAAAAACCATAATCGCTACTATTAATGGATTGAAAACATCACCTTTGAAAAGGGGAAACTTAATAACTAGAAAATTCTATAACAACAAAAAGCAAAATGAATCTTAGTAGAAAGTACAAGTTCTTTAGACATATTACCATCTGCTGAAGAAACCTTCCACTAAACCACAGGCAGATGAAAACAGACTATCATTAAGCCAAAGCCTAGAAAAAAAGGCAGCGTATGTGTTTCTGCCTCTGTTCACAAAAGCAAAACTACAGTGACTCAGCCTTTACTGACAAAAGTGGGTGGCTCTGAAAAGAGCCTTTGGGTTTTTTTTGATAAGCCTTGACAAACATTTACTTGGCTTTAGCCTTGTGACTGTCGGTCTTCTTGGGCAGCAGCACGGCCTGGATGTTGGGCAGCACGCCGCCCTGCGCGATCGTCACCTTGCCCAGCAGCTTGTTGAGCTCCTCGTCGTTGCGGATGGCGAGCTGCAGGTGGCGGGGGATGATGCGCGTCTTCTTGTTGTCGCGGGCCGCGTTGCCCGCCAGCTCCAGG
>NW_020958934.1:20377-22449 GCF_003031625.1 Empidonax traillii | reverse complement strand
GGCGCCCCGCAAGCAGCTGGCCACCAAGGCGGCCCGCAAGAGCGCGCCGGCCACGGGCGGCGTGAAGAAGCCGCACCGCTACCGGCCCGGCACGGTGGCGCTGCGCGAGATCCGGCGCTACCAGAAGTCGACGGAGCTGCTGATCCGCAAGCTGCCCTTCCAGCGCCTGGTGCGCGAGATCGCGCAGGATTTCAAGACCGACCTGCGCTTCCAGAGCTCGGCCGTCATGGCTCTGCAGGAGGCCAGCGAGGCCTACCTGGTGGGGCTCTTCGAAGACACCAACCTGTGCGCCATCCACGCCAAGCGCGTCACCATCATGCCCAAGGACATCCAGCTCGCTCGCCGCATCCGCGGAGAGCGCGCTTAAGTCTCCTGCCGCAGCCCTTCTCTGGCAAAGCACGGAGGCAGCCCACACAGACCCAAAGGCTCTTTTAAGAGCCACTTCACAGGTCAATAAAAAGAGCTGTAATTCTGCTTTAAAGGGGTCATGGCTTTAGAATTTATTTTCGGAGAGGTTTTATTTTGAGATTCCAACTGTTTTTTTTTTTATTTACATATACTGAATTGTGCGTAGTAAACCATTAAGACTCAATATTTTTTTCTCTGTAGTTCGCTTACAGTACTTTATGAACTTTAGGTGAGGGATTGAAACACAAAGGGGTGAAGTGAGAAATCGATATACCAAAAACGAGTTAAGCAGAGAGCCTGAGGAAGTAGGGGTCTGCAGAGCTGGCCTCTACACAACTTTAAGGGAGAATGGAAGTGGAAAGGGCTGGTGATGGATGGCTACAGTCTCACCAGTATTCAGGGAGGGTTCATGCTCAGGAAATCTGCACCTTAAACTCAGTGGCTGGCTAAGTTAGAGTAGAAACTTCCTGTGGTCACTGGAACTGTGTTACTGTCAAAACTGGCTAAAACAGATTGTCTTAAAAGGGCTTCCGCCTAGTTCCAACGACTGCTAATTGCAGGAGCAAAAATATCCATTTCAATAAATCAGTTTTGAGGCTGGTCTCAAAATGACGGACTACCATGCTGGTGACACAGGGCACCTGAGAGTTCTTTTCTGCAGCACAGAAAAGCACCTGAAAAGGCCAAGGAACTGAAAAGTACTATAGAGAGGATTAGCTTACTGTGTTTGCCCAGATTTGTTGACACATAATAATAAAACACAGTGGGAAAAAGTTTATGTATTTTCTGAGCATTTTGGGGGAAAGGGGTATTTTTAACAAGAATTTTATGGAAATCTTGGAGCAGAAATTTATGTGTTCAAACAATAATGGGTATAAATGTATGTATATAAAAAGCTTTAGTGCTGATAAACCCAGCAGTTTCACTGGGTGGGGGAGCAGAGACAAGAGTGAAGGGGGAAATGTTAATACAGTCGCTGGAGAACGTCAAGTGCATGATCCAAATTTTATCCCTAGCCAACTCGACCCACGCAGTTTTAAATATTGCCTTCCATTTTTGTCAGGTTTGGCAGTTACAGAGATGTAGGTCATTTTGCATGGAGCTCTACATCCTGTTCACACACTCAGCGTTCAAGAGGCACGTTATTTTTCAGTACGTGCAAAACACTGCTGAGATAGTGCTAAGCAACCGAAAATGAAATGCTCCTGGGGTAAAAAAAAATCGTTGCTATGCAAAACGTAAGGAAGAAGGAGCTGGCCACAGTAATACACCTGTGGCAGTTGTAAAGCAGGATTACAGCTCTTTTTGTTGACCTGTGAAGTGGCTCTTAAAAGAGCCTTTGGGTCTGTGTGGGCTGCCTCCGTGCCTTGCCAGAGAAGGGCTGCGGCAGGAGACTTAAGCACGCTCTCCGCGGATGCGGCGAGCGAGCTGGATGTCCTTGGGCATGATGGTGACGCGCTTGGCGTGGATGGCGCACAGGTTGGTGTCCTCGAAGAGCCCCACCAGGTAGGCCTCGCTGGCCTCCTGCAGAGCCATGACGGCCGAGCTCTGGAAGCGCAGGTCGGTCTTGAAGTCCTGCGCGATCTCGCGCACCAGGCGCTGGAAGGGCAGCTTGCGGATCAGCAGCTCCGTCGACTTCTGGTAGCGCCGGATCTCGCGCAGCG
>NW_020958934.1:6752-17987 GCF_003031625.1 Empidonax traillii | reverse complement strand
TTTCTATAGGCAGATTTAATTGCAGTTCTGCTTGCACTTCTACATCTAATAGGGCTCTGTTTCCATATGGATAACATACTTGTTGTTTGGACATCCTTTCTCCGTTTCCCTTTGCCAGACTTGAAAGTGAATTGTTTGGGGATGTCTGAAGGTCTTGCCCTCCACACACTGGTTTTAATCCCTTGATTTCAGGGTTGCATTCAGTTTCAGGCTTTACCTTACATGTCGTGTCTGTGCATCTCTGGCTCCACTTTCCCAGCCTGACTTCATCCCAACCTCATCCCAGCAAACTTGCCCAATGATCCAGGGCTGTGACTGTCCCCAGTCACTGTGACCACCCCTCTCCCAGTCACCATATACAGGTGCTGCAGGGCTCTGTCCTTGTCCATGGTCCTTCCTGCCCTGCTGCCCCCTTGTATCTCAGCTCACCCACCTTTGCAGGGCAGGCCTCTCCTGCAACTCCCCACAAACTTTGTCGACCATATTTCTTCTCTTAGGAATGTGTTTAATGAAACTAAATTAGACTTAACAAAGAGTCTTCTCTTCTTTAAAATAGCCAATATTTACACATCTGTCCTCATCTGGTGTATTAGTGATGATAGATATGAGGATTGAAGTGAAAATTCAGCTGCTTCCAAGCAGTTCCTGAGACAGCAGTATGATCCTACGCAGATCACTTTTTCTAGCTCAACTTGCTATCACTTTCCGAAATACCTGATACTGGGAAAATATTGGGGAAGTCTCCCCTTGAATTGCATAAAGAGGACTGATAGGGGACCCTATCAATGTATGTGAGTATCTGAAGGGAGGGTGGCGAAAAGATGGAGCCAAGCTCTTCTCAGTGGTGCCAAGCAGCAGGACAAGAGGCAGAAACTTATGCACAGAAAGTTCCTCCTGAACAGGAGGAAGAATTTCCTTACTGTGCTGGTGACCACAGGCTGGAACAGACTGCCCAGAGAGGTTATGGAGTCTTCTTACTGGAGATATTCAAGAACTGTCTAGACACAATTTTGTGCCATGTGCTCTAGGATGGTCCTGCTTGAGTAGGGAGATTGAACCAGACGACCTAATGTTGTCCCTTCCAATCTTTCCCAGTCTGATTCTGTGACATACTGCTGACACAGTTCAACAGTACTTCTGCTTCTATGAATATTGGCTTCAAAGTGCCATAGGTGTTAATAATAGTGGCTGTCAGCCTGTTCTGTTTCGTCTTTTCTTCCTCACCCTCTTCTGTCATTCTTCCTATCCACCTTACCCATATGAAGCTGCCTCCTGTTTGTTATTCCCTGCAGTTGCTACATACCCACAATCTCTCATCCTCACTCACCCTCACAGAGGACTATGACTTCCTCACAACACGAGCAATTTCTGTCATTACTGAACATGTAGCATCTATGTCTTCCCTGCCACATCAAATGTCCAGATACCTGATTTATGACATATAAGTGTGGTTTTGAGCTGTAGTAACTAGCCAAGAATTGTGCTGGACATTACTAAGGTCAGCTTAGACAGACAGAAAAAGCTTAGGATGGGTATTTTAAAGCACCGGAGAAGACAGGCTATTTCTTTGTCCAGCTAAATAGAGAATAGTGACCCTTCTCACTGCCTTGTTTCAGTTGTCTGGGTGAGATGGATAAAGGAGAGAGCTAGTGGAAGAGGTGACATGGTGATGCATCATACCCTGAGGAGATAAAACTTCCAAGGGGACCAGTGAATCAAAGCTGAGCACTTGCCTGAAGTGTGTGTATGCCCAAGTGATAGTTGGCAGCATCCTATAGCGAAGTAGATGCTGGTGGTTGCCCCAACACTTTCATCTGCAGTGATCCTACCAAAAGGTGGGGCAGCAAGGGTGCTCATGAGTCAGATTAAGAGAAGGAATCATCAAAAATTACACGTCATAGTTACATCCTACTGGGTTTTTTTGATCTCGTTCTGTGAATGAAATTTGCTTGTTCTGTGAATACTGGCCTGCATGCAGAGAAGATTCAATCTAGAACAATCTAGAAGGCCCCTAATGCTTTATTATTATTGTTGTTGTTGTTATTATTATTATTATTATTATTATTAAGGAGGGAAAAGAAGGGAAGAGCAGTTAGGGACTGTAGCAAACAAAGTGGCTCTTGGGAGTAAAAAGCCCACTATGACTTCCTGGGTATCACCTGAAGGAGAAAACCACAAGCTCCCTCTGAAATGCATAGGTCTTCCTAACCTCAGAATGTCTGGGAAGGAGCCATAGATATTAGCTTTCCAGTGTCTCCACTTTCTTCTCAAGGCTCACCTGCAATGCTCTAATGCTCATTTGTCATAGCCTCTGAAGAGATAGGGTACCTCAGATGCCTTCCACATTCTGAAGTATTGCAGTTAATTGCCCTCTTCCCATCCTTGTAGTGTTGCTTTCCACCACCAACTGCAGGTCTTCTGAGCCAGGGCACCAGGCAGCTGGGAAGTGACTCAGCCACTCAGTCTCTGCCTGTACCCCTTGCAGTTTATAGGAGATGGTACAGGACAGTTCAGTTCTGCAACAAGGGGTACCCTCCATAACTTTTTACTTCACCTTGACAAATCAAACCCACACCATTGTAGAAGCCAGACACATGTCAAAACAAAAATTTTGTTCCCATCATCTTGAAATGCAAAAGATGTCTCAGCCATATGTTGCAGTCACCTTTATTCATGCTGTTTGTGGAGTGGATGGCCTAGGAAAGAAAGTGCCACCTCTTTCCCCATAGGAACCCTCAGTGGGAAGGAGTTGTTTCTAAAGCATAGAGCAAGTAATGGCAATCCAGACATGCTGGACTGGGAGACCCCAGATAACATGCACAAAGTGTGCAGCAGCAAAGGAAATGTCATATTCATGTGACTTTTTACTACACCACTAATATATACATACAAATTGATCCTGTAAAGTAGCATTTTCATATATATTCTATTTACAGCACATTGAAACATTAAATACTAACAAAAACTTTAATAATGTGACAGATTGATGGATTGTTTGAGTAACTGATCTGATTTTTGGAAATATTCCTGAATTGAACTCAGAAGTTATTAAAAACTTTGTGGTCTGGAATGATCGAAGAACTATTTATCTCTTGCCTTGAACCAAAATAAAACTTTAAAAAAGTCTGAGCATTTTTGCAAGAGAAAGGAAAGAAAGAAAGAGGAAGGAAAGGAAGGAAAGGAAGGAAGGGAGAAAGAGAGAAAGAAATAGAGAAAGAGAGAAAGAGAGAAAGAGAGAGAGAGAAAGAAAGAAAGAGAGAAAGGGAAAAAGAAAGAGAGAGATGTATTTATGGATTTCCTTGTAATACCTAAATTTACTGCCTTACATACCTCTTGTCATGGATTTCTTATTTTAAGAGATTACTTTTCTGTCTGGGGATTTGAAATTTCTATGAATACAAAAACCTTTTATCAAAAAAAGCCCTTTGCTGGACACTGAACAGTGTGCAGTTACACGTCCTTCCCTATTGAGACATCAATTTTTTTTACTCATGTAACAATGTGTACAGTTTAGAACATCATGCTAAATCCATCATACATGGACAAAAGATATCTTTTAAATCATCCAAAGTCTGCAATTACATTAAGGGCAGATTTGAGTTGTCTTGAGCGATTCTGTGACTTTAGTTATGTTTTTTGTGTACCCAGAGCACCCATAAACCAGAACGAATTTCACTGCAGAACATATATGAAGCGTGACAGCTCAGGAAGGCTTCAGGAAGGCCTTGAGAAAATGTTGAAGTTATTGTACAGCCTTAGGCAGCCCAAGATGAAAAACTTGTTAATGGGGCCTTGCAGCTATAGGCTTGATGCATGATTTTGATCGCTCTGTCTGTAGTATGCGCCATGTGCTGCAGTCCTGCCTCCTCAGCTGCATCTGTGAGACAGGTGTCTCCATATATCCTCCAGAGCAACAGTCACAGTTCACTAAGTGAAATTAAGCCCAAGACTGGAGTGTTGCAATTGACGGCTATAAACCATTCAGAAGGGTCAGGAAAGAAGGAAAGTGGGCGCAGATTGTCCTCTATGAAAAAAAAAAATGGACTGATAGCAAGAACTGTCTTAGAAAAACAGTGATAAACAGTTGAGAGTTTCTTGGTAAAAAAAATTAGAGGCCAAACCAACAAAGCAAACCTCATGGTTGGTGCTTACCACAAACCACCCAATGAAGGGGAGGAGGATGATGATGAAGGTTTCTTACTTCAGCTACGGGCTGTATAATACTCACAGGCTCTGATCCTGCTGGACAACATCTATCAACCTGGCATCTGTTGGAAAAGTGGCACTGCAAGTTGTAAGCCATTCAGAAGGCTCCTGAAACACATTGTAGATAATTTTTTAATCCAGGTGAAAGAAAGTCCAACTAGGGAAGAAGCACTATTTCTGTTACAGTACAACACCTGTTGCCTGACAACACAAATTAACTAATTGAAGAGGTCAAGAATGATGGTAACCTGGGCTGCTACCTAAGCCCAGACCCATCACAAACTTGAGGGGTGTGGACCAGGCAAAGTGAAAAGACAAGACCATTAATTTAGTAGAGTAAACTCTCAGTTCTTTAAGAAAACAGGGGATGGGACCCCCTGGGAAACTGTCCTCAGGGATAAAGGAGCAGGACAGACCTGTCTTAGAGAACAGGTGTACTTGATTCCCACATATAAGAAAGCAGGCTAGGAATGTAGGAAACCAGTATGTCTGGATAAGGACCTTCTGGTTGAACTGAGGTGCAAGAAATAAATGCGGAGAGAGTAGAAGCAGGGTCACATATCCAGGGAATAATGCAGGAATGCTGTCCAGGTGTGCAGGGATGGAATCAGAAAAGCTAAAGTACATCTGGTACTGAATGCGGCAAGGGATGTGAAGAATAATGTTTTCTGTAGGTACACTGAAAAGGAAGACTAAAGAAAATGTGCCCGCTATTGAATTAGAAAGGAGATTTAGTGATTACTGACATGGAGAAGATTGAAGTATTCAACAAGTTTTTTGCCTCAGTTTTCACTGCCAGTCTCTCTTTCCCATCTCCCATGTCCTTGAACTCAAGACATAGACTGGGGGAACAAAGTCCCTCGTATTGTAGGAAAAGTTCAGGTTCAAAACCATCTGAGAACCCTGAACATACACAAATCCACAAGACCTCATGGAATTCAGCCCAGGGTCCTTAGGGAATTGGCAGATATAGTTGCAGTGTAGTTATTTTTTTTTCTCTTCATCCATAATATTGATAGCAGGATGGAGTGCACCTCCAGCAAGTCTGTGGATGACACTATGCTTAGTAGTGTAATTGATTCACTGGAGGGAAGGGATGCCATCCAGAGGGTCCTTGACAGGTTTGAGCAGTGGGCCCATTTGAACCTCATGAAGTGAAACAAGGTCAAGTGCAAGGCCCTGCACCGGGGTCAGGGCTATTCCAAATCTAATTACAGACTGCAGGATGAACTGATTGCAAGCAGCCCTGCACTGAAAGACTTAGAGATACAGGTGGATAAAAAATTGGACACAAGGCAGCAATATGCAGCCCAGAAAAAGAGTTGTATCCTGGACTGCATAAAAAGAAGCATGGTTAGCAGGTTGAGGGAGGTGATTCTCTTCATTCACTCCACTGACACCTCACCTGGAGCACTCCATCCTGCTCTGGGATCCTCAAAACATGAAAGGATTAGAGGAGGTCCAGATGAGGCCTATGAAAATGGTCAGGGGGCTAGAACATCTCTCCAATAAAGAAAGGCTGAGAGAGCTGTAGTTGCTTGACCTAGAAAAAAGAAGGTTCTGGGGAGACTTCACTGTGGCCTTTCAACATATGAAGGGTGCTTGTAAGAAAGACAAAGACTTTTCACCAGGGCCTATGGTAACAGGGCACGAGGCAAGATTTTATAATGAAAGAAGGTAGATTTAGATAAGTTGTAAGGAAGAAATTTTTCATTGTGGAAGTGATGAGATGCACTGAAACAGGTTGCCCAAAGAAGTTGTTGATGCCTTCAGTGGAAGATTTCAAAGCCAGGTTGGATGGGTCTTTGAGCAATCTGGTCTAGTGAAAGATGCCCCAACCCATGACAACAAAGTTGGTCTAGATAATCTTTGAAGGATTCTTCCAACACAAATCATTCTATGATTCCATAGGGCATAGAATGGGCCATAAGTCACATGGGCTCATAAAGAGGACCTTGTTATAAGCATTTATCCGTACCAGAATTGGAGAAAAAATGTATCCCTGAATTCCTGACTGAACTTTGGGAAAGTTCCATAGAATCATACAACCAGAGAATACGCTGAGTTGGAAGGAACTCATCAAGATCATCAAATCCAACTCCTGGCCCTGTGCAGGAAACCCCAAGAAATATGCCTCACAGCACTGTTCAAGCACTTTATGAACTCTGTCAGATTTGGTGATGTGACCATTTCCCTGAGGAGCCTGTTCCAGTGTTCAAGCATCCTCTGGGGGGGAAAAGATTTCCCAACATCTAACCCTCCCCTGACTCAGCTTCATGCCATTTCCTTGAGTCCTATCACTGGTCCTGAGAGTGAAGAGATCAGTACTTGCCCCTCTGCTTCCCCTTATAAGGATGTTGAAGACCACAATGAGGTCTTCCCTCAGCCTCCTCCAGATTGAACAGACCAAGTGACCTCAGCCTCTACTCATAAGTCTTTCCCTCCAGACCCTTCACCATCCTCATGGCCCACCTTAGGATGCTCTTTAATAACTAAAAGTCTTTCTTATATTGTGGTGCCCAAAACTGCACACAATACTCAAGGTGAGGCCACATCAGTGCAGGGCAGAGCGGGACAATCCCCTCCCTTGACCGGCTGGCGATGTTTTGCTGATGTCCCCCAGGACATGGCTGGCTCTCCTGACTGACAGGGCACTCACTGGTGACTCAGATCCAACTTGCCATCGACCAGTACCCCTAGGTCTTTTTCTGCAGCGCTGCTCTCCAGTCTCTTGTTCCTTAGTCTATACACACAGCAAGGGTTGCTCCATCCCAGGGGTAGAATCCAGCACTTGCCCTTGTTAAACTTCATATGGCAGGGGATTGCTCATCTCATTTTTTGAGGTCTCTCTTCAGGGCCTCTCTGCCCTTGAGGGAGTCAGCAGTTCCTCCCAATTTAGTGTTGTTGGCAAACTTAGTATTCCTTGGAGTCCTGTGTCCAAACCATTAATGAAGATGTTGAAGAGAACTGGGCCGAGGATGGAGCTCTGCAGAACCCCACCAGTGACGTGTCACCAGCCTGATGATATCCCCTTCAATATAATCCTTTGTGCCCAACCTGTGATCCAGTTGCTCACCCATTACATAGCACGGTTACCCAGCTGTGCGCTGTGTGTTTTGTCCAGAAGGATACTGTGTGAAACAGTACCAAAAGCTTTGCTAAAGTCCAAAAGGATTGTATCTGCTGGCTTTCCTTGATCAGCCAGGTGGGTTACCCTGTTGTAGAAGGAAATCAGGTTTGACAAGACTTTCTCCTCATGAAGCTGTGCTGGCTTTGACCAGTGACTGCATTGTCCTCCAGGTGATTTTTAAGACTTTCCAGAATAATCTTTTTCATGATTGTACCAAGCACTTACATGAGACTGACAGCCTGTAGTTTCTGGGGTCCTCCTTCCTACCCTTTTTGAAAATTGGGACAACATTCACCAGCTTCCCAGGTCCCAGCTGGGACCTCTCCAGATTCCCAAGAGTGCTAAAAAATCATCGAGAGAGGTTTTGCGAAGGCATCAGCTGGCTCTTTGAGGATTCTGGGATGAACCACATCAGATCCCATAGATTTGTAGGGATCCAGCTGGATCAGCAGATCCTGCACAGTTTCAGGGTCAACTGGGAGTTTATCATTCTCACAGTCATAGTTCTCCAGCTCAGGGCACTGAGATCCTCCTGGTTCATCATCTATGTTGAAGACAGAGGCAAAGAAAGCATAAAACAACTCTGCCTTGTCCCTGTTTGTGAGGTGACAATTCTCATCCTCTAATGGGCCAATGATATTTCTATACTGCCTATTGCCATTAATGTATTTGAAAAAACTCCTTATTGTCCCCCACATTTCTGGCCAGCTTCAACTCCAGTTGAACTTTGGTCGCATGAATTTTCCCCCTACAACAGCAAGCAGCATCTCTATTCTTCCCATGTCAGATGACCTTGCTTCCACTGGGCATATACCTTCCTTTTTCACCTTATTTCCCTGTTCAGACAAGCCAGTCTTCTACCTTGTCTGCTTGACTTCTGTTTATGGATTACCTGCTCCTGTGCCCTTAGGAGACAGTGTTTAGAGAGTGACCAGCACTGATGGGCTCCAGCATCTGCAAGAACATTTTCCATGAGGATTTTACTTACTAATTCCCTGAGCAGCCTGAAGTCTGCTCTCCTCATGACCTGAGTTCAGGTTTTGCTGGCTCTCTTCCTCCTGTCAACAGAGCTCCTGGGAGACAAGAGACTTCCCTGTGAGTTGGGTCCACTCTGCACATCAGGCCCTCTGTTACCCTTAGAAGGGAATCTCCCATTACAACTACCCTTCCTTTCCTCTCAGGGGATGTGGTTGTGATGCAGGGTACAGATGGCGTTGCTTTAGGAGGCCCCTCTGCCCCAGAAGAACCTTTGCCTGCCTCATCAGTTGTCTGGCCCTCTAGTTCCAGGGACTCATACCTGCTGTATAAGGTACCAGTCCTACTTGTTAGGTTTTTAGGAGGAGGAGGAAGAATCTTCCTCTTGGTACATCACTTCTAAATATCCCAGTTCACTGTATTAAATAAATATTCTGTTACTGGAAGGATCAAGGAAATCATTGCCTGTGCTCCTGATTCTTCAACCAATTGTCCCAAGGCAAATTGGTATTTAATAAAAGTTCTGTTTGCCTATTTTTTTTTTTTAATTAAAATAGGAGACAGAAGCCATTCTGGTTTTACTGAGTACATCATTGTACAAAACTTCATATAAGAAAAAAAAAAAGGTTAGGATCTTTTTTCTTGACAATAATATTTGAAGTAATTAATTTTTTTTTTTTAATTCTCCATTACATGTAAAGAATTAAACTTATTTCTCCTTCCCCTTCTCCACCCAGAAACATTTGCAAGATCTCTTTGCATTTCCTTCTTTGCTGAGCCTAAAACTAACTGTCTATGGTTGTAAAAGTTCGTGTAGTGGTCAAAATTTGGGAGGACCAGGAAAAGGAACTTCTAGGCAAGCATATAGACTGCTCCAGGACTGTGCTACTACATCAGTGTTTAGAAGAAGGGAAAAGGCTAGGCTAAACCCAGGAAAATGTACTTGCAAAAGATCAAAAGAATTTAAAGGTAAAGCTACTTGTGGAGTGACTCTGTCAATAGAATTAAGTAAGATACAGAATTTGAAGGAAATATGTATGCTAGAGAATTATCACCCAGAAATTTCTCCCTGGTGGTGTGTGTTCTTCCCAATAGATCCAGTTCTGTGACAAGGTACTTCGCAGCCCAAAATTCACAGTGGGTTTAGCAGGTGAAACTACTGTGAAATACAGAATCAGAACAAATAAAAATCCACATGATCATCTGTTTTTATACTCTCTCATATGATGTTATTCTGCTGTTTGCCTTCTCCAGAAAAAAGGCCTCTGAAATGCCACCACATCTCTTGGAAGTCTCTCACATTTTAAGTGCATCCCAGTCGTGATAATCCAGTACCACTGACACGTTTTGAAGCTGAACCCCAAATCATCAAAACTTCACAAGACAGCATGTGATATTACATTATCAAAAGATAAAGTTAAAGAAGCCAAATTACTGTATTAATAATCATGAGACAAGAACAAGGGTCTCCTATTCTTTCCCACAGTATACTACAGATGTTCAAACATGACACTTCTCTATCCAAGTCATCCCAAGACAAAAATCATCTTAATATGTATTCAATTTGTCCCACATCATAAAACTCATGCATTGGAAAAAGTCATGCCCTTGTTTCTCTCAGCAGTTTTGAGGATAAAATTGTTTGATTAAGCCTCTTGATTTATATTATTTTACTAAAGGAAACCCTGCAGTTTTACCTCTGTTTTTCATTATTTTGGTTTTCTTTTTGTGAAATTACTTTTTCTGAATGACAAAATTCCTGAACTATAGTGTAAAGGTAGGCACACAAATAAATCATCTTAAAATAAGAGCATAGAAATGAATATGTTTGTCTACCGTTCTTCACCAAAAGAAGCATTTTGTAGGGAAAAAAATGAGGGTATAGTTAATTAAAATATTAGTACAAGGATTCCAAAAACGAGGGAAACAGAGAGAGAACTTCTATATGTCATGGGATTTTGAATGCACCTGATGATTGATGAACCAGAGAACTGTTTTTCACATCACCATTTCTCATGAAAAACATCTTTCCTTTAGTTTTGCTCAGCTCCTACTAGAGCTAAGTAGGGAATTATGACCAAAGGTTTCATTATTTTTAAGAGATGAAGCTGTGTTATGGAAAACAACTCATAACCCAGATACAGAGCCGAGTGACTACCCTGTGTTACTTGCTTCTTTTTAAAGCTCATTTACGCTAAGACGAGATCTCGAGATTACCCCCATTTTGAGCCACTTTGATGAAAAACCGTCTCAGGAACACGTATCCGCTGTCACTGTGACAGTGCTGTCAGAAGCAAAGTTTTAATTCAAAAGGAGAAATAAAAATCTCATCGTCCAGCTCTGCGTGCAATCCTGAAACTCGCGGATTATTGCCTTGCCTGACACTCATTTCAACTCTCGGCTGAAAGAAACATCGCAAGACAAAACTATTTTCTCTCCTCAGGAAGAACGATAACAAACGGGGTGCCGCACTCGGGGTTTTTTAACGAAAAATACACTTTTTTTGGAAGGAAGAAACACAAGCCGAGCGGCAGGAGCGGGCGGGGGGCGGGGCGGGCTCGCGAGTGCACCAATCAGCGCCCGCCGCGCTGCTATAAAAGGGGGCACAGCCGGAGCTGGGGCAGCCGCGTTCGCGCAGCATCGCCATGTCGGAGACCGCGCCCGCCCCGGCCGCTGAAGCGGCGCCCGCCGCCCCGGCCCCCGCCGCCAAGGCAGCTGCCAAGAAGCCGAAAAAGGCGGCGGGCGCTTCCAAAGCCCGCAAGCCCGCGGGGCCCAGCGTCACCGAGCTCATCACTAAGGCCGTGTCCGCCTCCAAGGAGCGCAAGGGGCTCTCCCTCGCCGCGCTCAAGAAGGCGCTGGCCGCCGGCGGCTACGATGTGGAGAAGAACAACAGCCGCATCAAGCTGGGGCTCAAGAGCCTCGTC
>NW_020958934.1:0-3906 GCF_003031625.1 Empidonax traillii | reverse complement strand
ATCTCCTCTAAGGCCATGGGCATCATGAACTCCTTCGTCAACGACATCTTCGAGCGCATCGCCGGCGAGGCGTCTCGCCTGGCGCACTACAACAAGCGCTCCACCATCACGTCGCGGGAGATCCAGACGGCCGTGCGGCTGCTGCTGCCCGGCGAGCTGGCCAAGCACGCCGTCTCCGAGGGCACCAAGGCTGTCACCAAGTACACCAGCTCCAAGTAAATACCTGCTCAAAATACTGTTTAACCCAAAGGCTCTTTTAAGAGCCACCCAAATTTTCAGTAAAAAGAGCTTTAATTTCTGTAATTTCTTTGCAGTTTTACTTGAAGCGTACTATTTAGTTTGCTCAGTTGGCAACGTTCAGTTTAGCGATTTAAATAGTTCAGTGTTAACAAAAACTAGAAAGCCTATTAGCAGTTTTCACGCTTGTATCTTGAGTGCTCTCTCTGGCAGGGTTTACCTGTTGTACATGGACTGCTTCAGTTGCCAGCTCTCTGGGTACCCCAGCTGTGCCATCCACATCCTGCTTGCTGTTAATTTGGTTTCTCCCCGGCTCTTTTTTAGGTCCTATAGTTAGTTGATCTTCCCAATCTGAGGAAACGAGGTCTTTTAAGTATATGTCTTAAATGATTACTTAAACTGTTTGCTAGTATTTCGTTTTATTATTCTAAAGATCCCACTAATAGTTTAATGTCTTCAGAACAGAATTGCATTCATTTAAATGATTTCTTAGCCCCTGCTGCTCCCTTACGGAAGTTTTTGAAACTTCTGTTACTTCACGTATTGCAGTATCGGGCCCTCGGAAATACACGAAAAACTGCAACTACTGATGTAAAAACTGTTTCCAAAGGATACTATACAAGTGGGACTTGAAAGACCTAGAAAGACATAGGGGTCCGAAAAGTTAAAACTGACAGAAAAGACAAGTGAGTAATCTGGAAATGAAAGAATTGGTGGCTCTAAAAAGAGCCACAGCCCTTCCCCAGCATCCAGGCAGACCAAAAGGCTGTTTTAAGAGCCACTGAGTGCACAATGAAAAGACCTGTAGTGCTGCTTTCAAAGAACCAGGGTTATGTAATATTTTGTAGACTTCAAGGTTTTACTTTTTTTTTTTTTTTTAGTGTCTCATTTTACTGAGCATCCTGCTCGTAGACAGTTACCTTTTATAAACCATGTAAAGCTCTAAATTTTCTTTGCAATTCGTCTGCAGTCCTTTGCAACTACTGGAGGGGAGTAAAAGGTGCGAGCACCAGGTGGGGAAGGGAGACAACATCGAAGACGAAATGTGAGGTTAATATATTCGTTTAAGAGGGGCAAGCAGAGGGCCTCAGAATGGAGGAATTTACATCCCTGTGACTGGCTGACTCGACACACCCTCGAGGGAGAAGACGTGGAGGTGATTACCAAATAGACACTCTGCACTTTTAAATCTTTGGCTGTGTCAAGAAAAAACTGCAACAGGAAAATTACTTACAAAGATAGTTTAAAAAGCTTTACTTGGGCATATGCTTTAATAAGATCATGCAGTGGCTCTCACACATATTATCGTCCTCAGACTACTATATGGACATTTGCTCGCTCGGACCTGCCCCTTCTCTACATCCACAGTAATTCTACAATGGTTTTCATAAGCAATACAGCTCTTTTTATTGTGCACGTAGGGGCTCTTAAAAGAGCCTTTGGGTCTGTGTGGGCTGCCTCCGAGCCTTGCCAGAGAAGGGCTGCGGCAGGAGACTTAAGCACGCTCTCCGCGGATGCGGCGGGCGAGCTGGATGTCCTTGGGCATGATGGTGACGCGCTTGGCGTGGATGGCGCATAGGTTGGTGTCCTCGAAGAGCCCCACCAGGTAGGCCTCGCTGGCCTCCTGCAGAGCCATGACGGCCGAGCTCTGGAAGCGCAGGTCGGTCTTGAAGTCCTGCGCGATCTCGCGCACCAGGCGCTGGAAGGGCAGCTTGCGGATCAGCAGCTCCGTCGACTTCTGGTAGCGCCGGATCTCGCGCAGCGCCACCGTGCCGGGCCTGTAGCGGTGCGGCTTCTTCACGCCGCCCGTGGCGGGCGCGCTCTTGCGGGCCGCCTTGGTGGCCAGCTGCTTGCGGGGCGCCTTCCCGCCCGTCGACTTACGCGCCGTCTGCTTCGTACGCGCCATCGCTCCGCAAACACAAACCCGACCGCACTCTCCACCAGGCACACTGCGGCCCCCGCGCCGCTGCCGCCCTATTTATAGCCGCAGCTCCCTGCCCATTGGCCGCCGCGCCACACCGCCCGGCTGCCATTGGACCGTTCGCGAGAGCCCGGGAAGAGCGCGCGCCTCTCGCGCGGGGAGCCCGCCCCGCCCCGCCCCCGCCCCTTCCCCACCGCCGCCGGCCCGGCCCGGCCCGACCTCCCCCGCCCGCCGCGGCCCCGCCGCCCGCTCCTTGCCGGCGCTCTGTAACGCTTTAGCGCCTGCTCCCGCCGCCACCAACGGCCGTTTGGAAGGCACAGGGGTGGCGGCAACCACCCCTGGCCAGTACCGGAAAAAAGGCTCGCCGCTCACGCACGCCTCGCGCTCGGCCTCTTCCAAACCCGCTGCCCCTCTCGCCCGCCCCCGGCGTCGGGACCGCTGGTAAAGCTCCCGTCGGGGACCGCCTTCTCGCTCGTGAGGGTTCGCCGTTTCTTCCCGCTCAGTAGCCGCCCTGGGTTCGGGGCCGCGGCAGAAGGGCCGAAGGCGCGGGTGGCAGCCGACCGTTCGCGCCAGCCCAACCTTTCCTGGCTGCTCCCCCTCCAGGGTTCAAGCTGCGGTTCTCTTGCGGCGAGCGCGGCCTGGGCGAGCGAGGAAGGGCCACGAGCGCCCCCAATCGCCGCGCCCTCGGGAGCCGCGTCGACCCCGCTCGCGGGGAAGCGCCGCGCAGTCCTCACCCAGGTCCGACCGAACCCGGCGGCCGCGCGACTCCGGCTCTACCCGACCGGCCCCGGCGGCAGCGGCGGGATTGACGGGTCGCGGGGCGGTGGAGGGAGAAGCGGGAGGCCCCGGAGAAGAGCCATGCGGGGTAGCCAGTGCTCACCGCCACGGCCGGGGCTGCCGCAGCTCAGGGGCCACAGCGCCGAGAAGGGTTGCGCTTTCCTTCACCCTGCCGTTCTCGAGACCGTGCATTGGTTTCGGTAGGGGACGCGCCTCAATCCCGAGCTCTTTCTCAAAAACTAAAGAACCGAAAAACAACCTCCTCGGCTCTAACTACCTAAGCTTTTGATGTACCCGATGCACACGCCCTCCCGCCTGCGTACCTCACGAAGAAACACCACATACCCGCTTTTCGTGATGTGTTTGTTTGGAGCATTTTATGACACCGAAACAGCACTTGTTTATTATTTGACCCGCCGCTCCCAAACCGTACACCAAAATAAAGTGAGCTCCCTCAGTATTATAAGCAATTCACGAGCATTTTCTGCTCCACGAAGGCCCTGCTTTCCTTACACTTTTACACTGTTTTCATTCCGCTACTACTACCCTTTTCCCGGGAAAAAAACTTGGGCCAGTAAACAACAAAAGGCAACAGCATCAGCTCTTTTATTGAAAACTTGGGTGGCTCTTAAAAGAGCCTTTGGGCTAAACACTATTTCGAGTAGGTTTTTACTTGGAGCTGGTGTACTTGGTGACAGCCTTGGTGCCCTCGGAGACGGCGTGCTTGGCCAGCTCGCCGGGCAGCAGCAGCCGCACGGCCGTCTGGATCTCGCGCGACGTGATGGTGGAGCGCTTGTTGTAGTGCGCCAGGCGAGACGCCTCGCCGGCGATGCGCTCGAAGATGTCGTTGACGAAGGAGTTCATGATGCCCATGGCCTTAGAGGAGATGCCCGTGTCGGGGTGCACCTGCTTCAGCACCTTGTACACGTAGATGGAATAGCTCTCCTTGCGGCTCTTCTTGCGCTTCTTGT
>NW_020958933.1:9797-11259 GCF_003031625.1 Empidonax traillii | reverse complement strand
TAGGTCTTGGATTCAGAAGGGGACAAGATACCTTCCAGTCCAAAGGTGCTTGCACAGGAAGCCCTTGCTCTTTGTGGGTTGCTGATCCTCTTGCACGAACTTCTCTTGAGAGACGGCGGCTCAGGGCTTTCCTTCCCATGTGGAATGGCCGTCGTTCGATTGTAGGAGCCCTGGGCTCAAACTGGCCGTGCAACAGCCAACAGTTCATACGGATCAAGATGACCAAAGTTTCCTGCACAGAAATCTCTTGCTCTTTGTGCAATGCCAATAGTGCTGCACCTACTGCACTCGATAGTTGATGAGTCAAGGTTAGGGTTAGTGTTATGGGCTATGATTTAGGGTTAGGGTTACCTACCTGTATCCACCTACACAGCCGTGGGTGGATAGAGGACTGAGCTCTGTCCTGTCCCGCTGAAGGAATTCACAAGACTTCAACAGTAATTTTTGAAATTAAAGATTTTTCCAACATTTCCCTCTTCTAAGACTTTTTGAAATTTCCAACAAGTCTCCCTGATAAACTTTTTTATACTTTGGGTTACAAACAGTAGTACAACAGTTCACAGAAATGCATGAAAGACTATAATCACTGTCACCCCAGTCCCTGTTATTTGTTTGACCCATTTAGAGGGGCCTGGAAACCAAGAAGATCTTTCCCAAAAACTTCCCAGATATTCAGGAAGTATCATCCTTTTGTACTTCATGTAAGACTCTACCTTGTTCCCAAAACAAGTCCCTGCCTTCTGAGTTTGATCTCTATATACCCAGTGACAATATTTATTATGGTACTGACCCCATGAGGCAACAGCAGATCCCTCACCCCCAGAGCCCGAGGCAGGGTGTCCTGGGGCAAAGCCCCTTTCTGAGACCAGCCCAAACTGCTGCAGACCCCCCTACACAGGAGCAGGAGGAACTGGGTGCCCCCAAAAATCCCTCTGTTCCCTCTTTTGGTGGTCCCAGTATGGTGGTGGCACAGCAGCCAACCACAGCCTCCAGAAAAGCCCCCCCAGCCCCTCCTCCCTCAATCTGTGCCTCAGTTTCCCCACCCTGAGCAGCTCTTGCGGACTCAAGTGGTGGCATCATCCCGCCCCAGTACCACCCAGTTCCTCTCCCCCAGCAAGCTGGGGGGCCCAGCAGACACAACCCCCCAGTCCCTGCACCCCGGGGACACGGGGGGCTCCCCTCAGCCCCCTCTCAGCCCATCAGTCTCAGCCCATGGAGCCCACCTGGTCCTCCATGTCCCGGGGGGTGCAGGGCTGGGGACACGGACCCGGGAGTGGGGACACGACGCTGTCACACGGAGGAGGGGACAGGAAGCCGAAGCCCCGCTGCCCTCCTCTCTCTTCTGACCTCTCCCACCCCTTTCCCATCGGTTTAGGGGGGTCCCAGCACTTTTTGGGGTGTGCTGGGTGCCGTGTTGAAGGGCAGGTGCCCTCCCAAAGGCCCCCAAACATCCCCAACATCC
>NW_020958933.1:0-3051 GCF_003031625.1 Empidonax traillii | reverse complement strand
CAAAGGGAAGGAGAAAGAGAGAGGGATACCACACGGAGTCTGGTGTGTTTACAGAGTTCAGTTTTCCCTCCCAGGCAGGATATCCAGGCAGTGCCTTCCAGCCCACAGTGAGCTGTGCTGTAGCCACTCACCAGGCCCTGCCCAAGCCCTCCCATCAGGGGCTGGGCCCTGGAGGCAGGGGGAGATCCCTCCCCTGGCATGGCCATTCTGGTGCAGGTTCCTCTACCTTGTACACTCTCCACTGGCACAGCCTGCACTGGGGCAGCATTTACTTCTTGGGCTTTCAGAGCTGCCCCCATGGGGACACTTCTATTTTATGTACCAGCACCAGAGCCAACCCAGCCAGTCCTGCCCCTCGTCCCCAGCCCGGCTCACTGACTCCAATTGCCCCTGGAACCCAAGAGCCAAAGGCGACACCCCCAGAGTGCAGCCCCACCCTCTGCAATGGGGCCCCAGGGGTTCCCCTTACCAAGCAGCCCCTGCACACCCTTGTCAGAGAGAAAATTGGGTGATCTGAGTCTTGGATGCTTATAGTAAAGAGCTAGAAACATTTCTTGAAGAATGGAGGGGGGTGACTTTTTTATTCTTGACATTTCCAGTTCTCCATCTGGGGGCAGGATGTCCTCTCGGCTACTGTTTTATTGCCTTTGGAGTGAGTGCAGCCACAGAGGGCTGAGCCCTCTCTGGTTGGGCTTGGCCTGTCCTGGAGAGCCTCAGGCCTGGCTGGGCTTCCCCAGGCAGACACTGCAGGAAGAAGAGCCCAGGCGTCCTGTGTCTGGTGTTCCTGGGGCTCAGCCTGACCCCATTCCTGCCCAGGGGCTGAGCCCACCTCTGCCTCGGGGTCTTGGGCAAAGGGCTCGCGAGGGACAGGCCCAGGAGCCTTGGGGCCTGCCCAACTTTCCTCCTCCCTGGGGGCTCCCAGTCCTCTCCTGACACCCTGTTGGCCACAGGTCTTGCCTGCATTAGGGTCACAGCCTGCCGGCGCCATCCCACCGGCCTGACCCCCCTCCTTGCCCTCTCTCCAGCCGCTCCTGCCTTTTATGGCAAGGCCCCATTCAAGAAAACCCCGGTTATCAGGAATGGCACCTGTGAGACGGCTGTAAGGCTCGAATCTGCCAGGCAAGAGCAGGAGCACAGAGAGCCTGAGGAGCCAGGAGATGCCCTGGCTGGGCATCGTGCTGCTGTGGGAAGAGCTGACCCCTCTGCACAGTCTCTGACTGTCCCTGCCAGCCAAGTTCTGCCCAGCCTCTGTGCACGGGGACGGAGCGCTGACAGTTTGCAGCCCCCACGCTGTTCCACAAAGGCTGTGATGTCACAAGGCCCTTGCCTGGCAGCCAGGAGATGGGCAAGGCAAGGCAAGGATGGAGCCTCTGAGCCACCAGCACTCTGTCCCAAAGGTTGGGATGGCACAGAAGCCCAGAATCCATGAGGTTGGCAGAGACTTCACAGATCAACAGGCATCCAGTCTGCCACTCATCCCCAGGACATCAAGGACACCACGGCACTAAGTTTGCCATGTCCACTCTGTCCCTAAACACCTCCAGGCACGGAGACTCCACCACCTGCCTAGGCAGCCAATTTCAATACCTACTCCCTATTTCTGTTCAAAACTTCCTGATCCTTTCCCTGACAATCATCCTCTGACAGGCAGGTCCTCACATCCTCTTGCCCAATGGCCTGCTGCCCTGCAGAAGAGGCTGACCCCACCTGGTTCCAACCTCCTGCCTGGAAGTTTTGGACAGTGAGAAGGTCAGCCCTGAGTCTCCTCTTCTCCAGGATTGAGAACCTCAGCTGCCTCAGTTGCTCATCATAGGACATGCACTCCAGACCCTTGCCCAGCTCCATTGCCCTGCTCTCAACAAACTCTAGCCCCCCAATTTTCTTCATGAATTGAGGGGCCCAGACCAAGACACAGCACGCCAGGTGGGGCCTCACCAGTACCCAGTCAAGCGGAGGAATCACTGCCCTGCTCCTGCTGCCCACACTATTTTGGATACAGGCCCAAAAGGCCATCAGAAGACCCCTTTACCTTGTCAATTGGCTCCCTGGCCTGTGGCTCTGCTCCTCTGAGAATACAGATGGCTACTGCACAGAAATCACTGAGTCAAAGGCACCAGGCGTGGTCTCAGCAGTGCCCTGTCCAGCGGAAGAATCCCTGTCCTTCTCCTGCTGGCCCCACTATTTCTGATCCAGGCCGGGATGCCATTGGCCTTCTTGCCCACCTGGGCACCCACTGGCTCAAGTTCAGCCTCTTTTGACCAGCACCCCCAGGGCCTTTCCCACCCTTTGCAGCTACTCTGCCCCCAGCCTGGAGCTGCAGGGGGTTATTTTTGCCAGTGGCACCAAAGGCACCAAAGGCACTCTTTAACCTCATGCCCATGGTCTCAGCCCAGAGATCCAGCCTGTCCAGGTCGCTCTGCACAGCCTTTCTACCCTCCAGCACATCAACACGGCAACCCAACTTGGGGTCATCTGCCAATCTGCTCACGGAACATTCAGTCCCCTCATGCAGATCTCCATGAAAAATTTGAAACGAGACTGGGCCTGTTACTCAACAAGTTCTATTTCTTGGCAAAGAAGCCAATGCAGCAGTGGGGAGAAATTGTTGGCAGGATCGGTGAAATAGACAATGGATGATGGACCAAGTCTGGGGCCATCGTTTGTTAGAAAAACAAATTGAAAGTGTAAGGCTTGTCATATTCAGTGGTCATAGACCTGAGAGAGAAATCAATTTTTGAGACCAGGTCACCAAGAATGCAGAATTTCTGAGCCATAAAGACACAGAAACCAGAGATGAAGACAAAACTAACACAGACAATTACTGAGACTCCCCCTATCTAGGGAAAAGATAAGACAAGGACAAAAATTGTGGACTAAGTATCATGCAAAGTGAGAAATCAATAACCAATAAAAGAGAGAATAAGAATTAAGGCAGAGAGCTACAGAACTTGTAAGGCAATGGACATTAATTCCTTTGTTTGCTAAAATGTATAAATAGTTCAAAGTTTTGAGAACTGATGTCCATGTGTCAGAGAGCAATCCCCATGTCCC
>NW_020958932.1:15142-17074 GCF_003031625.1 Empidonax traillii | reverse complement strand
GCACATCTCCACTGCAGTATCGTCGATCCAGGTCTTACTCCGACTCCGGTTCTCACACCTGCTCACCGCTCTCGGCCTCTGCCTCCCGCCCCTCCGCACCGCTGGAGCTCGGCTCCGCACCGGGGGAACGTTCGCAAACCGCTCGGCCGCCGAGACAGCGAGTGAGAGGACGATCGAGCCGGTCCGCAGCGGGCGGGGCTGCAGCGCTCCGACCTTCCTCTCGCTCCTCTCGGTCAACAGCGGCGCCCGCAGCCTCCTCCCCGCACTGCAGGCACCGAGAGCTGCCGAGCTCTCTCTGCTGTGCTTTGCCCACGGGCAGATCTCGTGGACTGGACAATCGCCACGGAAATATCGGGCCCTTGCAGCTGCCAGTCGCTGCCTGGCCTTTTTTCCGTACCATCTCTTTGATCCTCGAGTTATCCACAGCTGAGAGGAAGGCAGAGTCCTCTCTTTAGGACTGGTATTTCTGTTACACTGAAAAACTCAGTTGCAAATATCATTATATCTTATGTAAAATATTTTTCTCAGTTTTAGTCTGTATAATATTCTAAGGCCTATCCTGTTATTAAAAAAAAATACTGGCACAGGGCACAGCAAAATAATAGAAGCTACGAGATAGCACACGGGATAATCCGACACACAGGCCACTCCTGGAGAAGCAGAGCTCGTTAAACCAAGTGTCAGGAACTTCGCTTTAATTTTTTTCAGTTTATACGGAACACCATCTAAGTTGAATTAAGTACTCCAGCACCACTAACTGAGATAAGACATTTAGAGGCGGAAGAAGTTGGGGTCGATCCACTGAAACCGACAACTCTAATAAAAAAAAAAAAAAAACTGTACGACTCCGGAGGAAGCAGTTTGCTCCACCACCTGCCAGGGGCTCTGTTATCACTCCCTATAAGACCTCCCTTTGAGCACCGTACAGGAGGCTCCCCTACTGCTTGGAAATCATTCTCTCCTATGCCCACCCGTTTCAGGCTATAGGTCACTTGAGCACTCCACACTGACTGTACTACAACTTGCCATGAGGCAGGACGCAGCTGCAGTGAACCACGCCAGAATAGTCTTCTTGTCTCCCCCCAAATCGCAGAGCAAGAAGAAAAATAAATATATCTCCCGTGGCTCCTGCCCCTGTTCCCCAACCCTCTGAAACAAAATCGATAATTATTGTAGCCAGGTAACAGATTTGTTTACACATAAACAATTAATTCGATAGTTTTAGCGAGCTGGAAGAGGTTTTCTTTTCATCAGAAGTCACTGTGTAAATGCTTTGTGGTTTTAGAAAAGTATTCACCTAATAATTCAATCTCCATTTTGGTTCGAAAACTTTTAAACAAAATAGTGTAGGAGAGCAAGACAAGAAAAACTGAGCTGGACACCTAGGCTGGGCTATTTTTAAAGGTGCAAAAAGACTTTATTAGAGTCTACAATGTTTGTAATTTTGCATACTCCCTTGTAATTTTCTATACGAGTATAGGCCTCTCCTGGTAAAGCAGGTAGATAAAACAACTATTGCAAAAAGCCACTGAAAGACCTAAATCCTCAGTTTAGTACTCCACAATCCACATGATCTACCAGGTCCAAGCACCTCTCTTTGGGACGAAGGGATCAGATAAATGGCAGACTTTGAAACAAAACTAGATGTGGGGTTTGGGTGGGTTTGGTTTTTTGTGGGGGCTTTTTGTGTTCTTTCGGTTTGGTGTGGAGTTGAGGGGTTTTTGTGTCTTGTTTGTTTGTTTGTCTGTTTTTCATATCTCACTTAACATCTTCACCAGAAAAGGATGGGGAAGGGAAAAAAAAAAAAAAAAAAAAAAAAAAAAAAAAAAAAAAAAAAAAAAAAAAAAAAAAAAAAAAAAAAAAAAAAAAAAAAAAAAAAAAAAAAAAAAAAAAAAAAAAAAAAAAAAAAAAAAAAAAAAAAAAAAAAAAAAA
>NW_020958932.1:11273-12573 GCF_003031625.1 Empidonax traillii | reverse complement strand
CTCCGCCTCGCTCCACAGCGCCGGCCTGCCCCGGTCCCGGGCCACCACCGTCACGCGGTGCTCGGACGCCTGCTCGCGGTCCAGCGCGCTCGCCGTCACCACCTTGTACGAGCCGCCCGACGACGCCACGATCGACAGCGGCGCCTCTCCCGACAGCTCGCACGACACCTCACCGTTCTCGCCGGAGTCGGGGTCGTTCACGTTTAGCAGGGCCACCACGGTGCCGACCGACGCGTCCTCAGGTACGGGGCTCGACAGTGACAGAATCGTGATCTCGGGGGTGTTATCATTCACGTCCAGCACCTCCACCTCCACCTTGCAGTGTGCCACCAGTCCGCCCCCGTCCCTCGCTTCCACGGCCAGGCTGAAGGCACGCGTGTCCTCAAAGTCCACGGGTTCCTGCAGTGTGATTGTCCCGCTCTCTCTGTCCACCACGAATTTTTCAAGCACTTTGACCGGCATTTTGCCGAAATGATAGGTGATGCGAGCATTGGTGCCGGCGTCCGCGTCTGAGGCTGACACTTTCAATACCTCCGAACCCGGCGGTGCGTCCTCCCGGAGGCTCGTGCGGTACCGATCCTGCGAGAATACGGGTGGGTTGTCGTTGGCGTCTGTCACGTTGACACGAACCTGAACAGTCCCAGTTCTCATGGGCTCTCCGCCATCTACTGCTGTCAGTAGCAGCTCAAAAGAGCTCTGCTTCTCCCGGTCCAACGTTTTCTCCAGCACTAATTCCGGCTGCTTGCTTTCGCCCTCACTCTCCTTCAGCGCCAAACTGAAGGATGGGTTGCTGCTGAGCTGGTAAGTCAGCAGAGAATTGCTTCCCACGTCCTCATCGTGGGCCATCTCCAGAGGAAAACGAGAACCTGGAACCGTCCATTCACCTATCTCTAGTTCCAGAGCAGCTTTGCTGAAAGATGGTGAGTTGTCATTCACATCCTGGATGTCCACCTGGACGTGGAAAACATTGAGCGGGTTGTGCACCAGCGCCTCGAAGCTGACAGAGCAGGACGCCGACTCGCCGCACAGTTCCTCCCGGTCCAGCCTCTCGCTCACATACAGGTTCCCGTTCTCCTCGTTCACGGTGAAGTATTTCAGCTGCTTTTTGCCTGCAGACGCCACCCGCAGCTTGCGCGCCGGCAGCTCGTCCGGGCTGAGCCCCAGGTCCCGTGCCAGCGGCCCCACGAGCGAGCCTGTGGGCAGCTCCTCGGGGATGGCGTAGCGGAGCCGCTCCGGCGCCGCCCGGCAGCACAGGCACAGCAGCACAGCGGGCAGCAGCAGCGCTCGCCCGCCGGCCGGC
>NW_020958932.1:9776-11252 GCF_003031625.1 Empidonax traillii | reverse complement strand
AGAGGGAGAAAGTGAAAGAGAACTGCAGAGAGAAACGATGCCTCGAATAAATAACCAGTCCCTCCCGGGCTACCATTTCTGATGAAACCTTATCATAAAACAAGGTCGACGCTTTCTTCCTTCAGGGAGGAACAACCTGTAAACATCATCTTTCACTTCGAAAACACGCATATTTCAGGGGAAAAAAAAACCCAAACCAATCAACAAGAAAAGAACTAAAACAACAAACTCCAAACATCAATATTTTTTTTTGAGTTCTGTCACGTTCTTTCTGCAGAGAAGGAAGCCGTGTTTACCTTTGAACTAAGAAATAACTGTACAAAACAAACCCCGTGAAGATCATGCTTGGATAAAATTTATCCATCTACTTCACGCTGCCCTTTTGCAGCAGCATTCCCTCAAAACATGAGAGGACACAGGGCAACTTGGAAAACACTATTAAAAGTGGGTTTTAAATTAAACAAATAGTACTTGGGGAAAAACTATTCAGCCTCACTAGCGTTACTGTATGTGAAGCACACCTCTCAAATCACGGGGGGACAAACGGAAGAGGGTTAGGACAAGCATGTGACTACTCAATTTGTAGAGCCCGACGCACGTTACATTTCGGAGTCTATATCAAAACAGTACTGACCAGGTGCAAGCATATCAATCTAGGAAAAAGCTATCAGAAGGAGAAACCTCAAATACCAAGCGTTCAGCTCATTTTTTCACCATGCACGATCACTAATTTACTGCGTTCACAGGTGATTGCTTAAAGGGGCGTTGCAGTCATCAAAATCTAAGCAAAAGCTCTGCCAGAGGAAGTTTAGGTTAGATATTAAGAAGAAATTCGTTACAGAGAGGGTAATCAGGCATTGGAAAGGCCTGTCCAGGGAGGGGGGGTTTCTCCATCCCTGGAGGTATTTAAGAAGAGGCTGGATGTGGCACTTAGTGCCATGGTCTAGAAACTGCGGTAGATGTGGACCAAGGGTCGGACTTGATGATCTCAGAGTTCCTTCCCAACCCGTCTAATTCTATGATTCTGTGAAGTGCAACAGTAGCTGTGAGCCTCGAAGAATCAAAAGCCTCGGCTGGCCAGCCTACCGAGAGTGGAAAGTTGATACTATGTTTCTTACTTTCTTCAGGGATCAGCTCAACCCAAGAACACAATTCATGGAGAAAAACACCGAAAAAAGATGAAGCCTGTTAAGAAAGGCTCAGGGGGAACAGCGTGAGCTTTACAGACCTGTGGTGCGTCGGTGACAGTGGGCGGCTCTCCCGCGACGGCGCTGCTGCTGCTCGGGTTCGGCTTGTCGCAGGGCTCCCCGGCCAGAAGCTCCTCGGCGGGCAGGATGGGCAGCGGCGGCGGCGGCCAAGCGGCCTCGGCGGCGGCGCGGGCCGGCGCGGCCACGCACAGGTTGTAGGAGTAGGGCAAGGTGCCCTCGCAGAAGTCGGGCGGGAAGGCGGCGCCGGCCAGCGAGAAGCGCTGCGCGC
>NW_020958932.1:0-6263 GCF_003031625.1 Empidonax traillii | reverse complement strand
CGCCTCTCGCCTCTGCTGCCCGTGCCGCTGCCGCTCTGGCCGCCACTGGCCGGGCGAGCGAGCAGCCTGCGGGGGCAGGACGCTGCGGCGGCGGCGGCTGCGGCTCCAGCGCCGCTCGGCGGCGGCCAACAGCGACACCCGGAGGCGCCGCCGCAGCACTGCAGCCGCCTTTGGGCCGCGCTCAAAGGGATCCGCATTTCCGCCGCGCTGGAGGCTGCACCGGCTATGGGGTGTCTGTTCTAGTATTATCAGCAAGCGCAGAAGCTTTTGCCTAATGTTTAGCATGAAACCTGAAGATTTTAGTAACAGTAGTAGTCTTATAATGAAAAGCAGGTATGTGGCTTTTAACTACCACATATAAGAATATAAGAATATTCTTATTCTCTGCCACAGACTCTTACATCTTGAGGCCTTAGATGGCACAAAAACTAATAAAGAAAATACGTGTAGCAGAGCAGTGTGTTCCCTTAGGAACCGTCAAGGAACTGAAGTAAAAAATCTGAAAATATCATGCGCAAATGGTTTAGAGATTATGTGTATCACTGATTTCCCAGCACCTGTGAGAAAAGGAAGTCAGTGGGCTAAACACTGTGTAGATCCAGAAGTAGAACGTTCACTCCCAATGCAGTTAAGGCATGCTAGTTTGTCTAAAGTCCTATGCCTATTTCAGAGGGCAAGAGAGAGGAAGAAGGAAATCCTGAAAGATCCAATATCTGCTCTTCCTCCTTTTCAAAACTGAATAATTTCTTGCCAAACCTTTTTCTGCCTTTGATGTTTCATCCTCCTGCCCATGTCCTAATCAATGTCACTGTACACACCAGCCACGGGAAAATGAAAAACCAAGTTCACACCCAGACACTGACCTCTCTTCCATGTAGAGAAACCTTCTGTTTTCTTGGTGGAAACCCTGAAGTCCAGGGCCTGCTCTAAAAATCAACTTCACATTTCTATCTCATTGATTTGGAGATCTTCTCAGCAAAAGTCAATCTAAGAGCAGCATGAGCAGCTGAATGCCTTTCAACAATTTCTTACAACTCATACAGAAGCCTAAAACTTTCTTCTGACCTCACTGGGACAGGAACTTCTGTGATGTGGTTTTTCATTGTTTTTTCCACAACTCTGTCATGAATGTTCATGCCCAGAGTACTTGGAAACTCACTGAAGCCTCAAGGTGTAAGCTAGGCAAGCTGCAGTGATTTCAGGGGGCTACTAAGTCTCTCTTGACTAAATTGAATGACTTTACTACCATCAGATCTCCTTTTTATCAGAAGAACAACACTTCTTGGCACTTCAGAAAGAAGCCAAATACTTCCTGCAGGCCGACATGGGGCTAGTTATTAACTTCTAGACACTATCAGACACATTTGGGCCTGGACAATGTAGGAAATCACACAGAAGGGCACATAGATGTGTAGTCCTCAAAGACATAAGAACAATCCTCTGGTAGCTGGAATTGGCCAGCAGAGCTTTACAGTCTCTACTATGTTGTGGAGTTTACCAGAGGGAGATCAGAGGTGATTGCTGCTATGCAATAATGTTCCTTGACCTTTATGTTTGTTATGCATTTGGAGTCAGCAGTGGGTAGCTCAAGTCCCTCACTCATTTCTGAATATTAAAAACCAAAATCCAACAGTTTTGCTGGCTGAAATTAGGCAAATATACAAGTACTTTACCATAACTCTGCCTTGAAAAATAATCTTCTAGAGCCACTCTTCACCTGGAAGACACTAAGTTCTGAACCCACAAATGAGGACCTAAAGCCTTTATTTCAGGCTATGTAGTTCATTTCTGGAAATGCACCAGTCCTTGTGATATTTTCTAGGTTGTGGCCTGTTCATTTCCTATGAATATGAAGTTATAAGTGTAAATGCCTCATATATGACTAAGTGGTATAGCAAGTTGCTGCAAACTTGGATTCTCCTTGCATTATGGGGACTTCATTCTGCTCTTCATTCTTGTCTCCCAGCTCAGGGCATTAAGTACCTGGAGAACAACTAGATCTTCCTATTAAATTCTGGGGCAAAGAAGGCATTAAGTACCTCAGCCTTTTCCTCAGTCTTTGTCACTGTACTTACCTTTCACATCCAAGAAAGGATGGACATTCTCCTTAGCCCTCCTTTTAATGATAGTTACATATGGAAACATTTTTATTGTCTTGTATGGATCAGGTGGAATAATATTCTTAAGACAAACTTATTGAGCAGAATCAAATCAAAGGCATGGTCCTCCTTCAGGTACAAACTGTGTTAACTACGACAGATAAAGAAATGACCGTCTGTTCTTCTACAGTTCCACCTCCTAGAGCTCCCCTGTCTTTTCTCCAGCCCCACACAACTGGCAGTTTGCTCCTAACCTTCTCAAAACTGGCAAGAATATATCATTAGAGGATAAAGCACTATAATTACACCTAGAAGGGAAGTACATTTATCTGCTCATCATCATTTTGAGAAGAAACGGAAGGATTCTAAAGCACACAAGGAGTAAAAGGCCAGCATAAAAAAAGAGTGGTTATCAAACCCAGAATGGCTCAACAAGCTAATGGGGTAGGGGGAATCCACTCTCTTTTATCACATGCACTGTTCTGCTTCTACTAAGCTTATACTTTCACCTATTCCTCTCCAGAAAATCTGAACACACAGACACGCTCACACCTCCTGCCTTTCACACCTGCTGTAGCATGAGTAAGAGGCAACCATGTGCTTCTAAAGGAAACTATGGCGATAATTAAAAGTAAACCTACATACATAGAAAATCAAGAAAAGAAAATCGAGAATATAAGTCAGACAAGCAAGGCAAGGAAGCACCAGAAAAAGGAGGCTTGATACAGAGTCTTCTCAGTCTGTGGGTATGGAAATTCCTCCCTGAGAGGACCTGGAAGTCATTCAGGTGTCAAGCTGCAAGTGTGACCCTTAAAGTCTTACTGTGGTGTGTACACCTTACACAAATATGAAGCTGTAATTGAAAACACCTTATTATGGGCCTATTTCTTAAGTTCAATCTTTTCAGAAATTACAGCAGATGCTCTTTCTTCTGCTGCTTTGTTTTTCCTCACACACAAAACTCTTTCTGAGGAGTTTAAAGCAAGGATTTGCTGCAAAGTCACAGTCACACTTTCAAATGCAAAAGTATTTAGTAGAAATGGGAAAAAAAAAAAAAAAAAAAAAAAAAAAAAAAAAAAAAAAAAAAAAAAAAAAAAAAAAAAAAAAAAAAAAAAAAAAAAAAAAAAAAAAAAAAAAAAAAAAAAAAAAAAAAAAAAAAAAAAGCCATGACCTTCCAGAAAAGAATGGCTTGAAAGAAACTGTAATTACAATTACAAATAAATACAAGTTCAAAGAAACGCTACACTGCGGCATTCCAGAGAGATACAGGTGGCTAAAGGAGGCTTCACACGGGAATTACAAGCGGTTCTACACATGCATCATGGATCTGCATGCACAGTAATTGTGGAAATACTTTATTACTGGAGTACTGTCTTGGTCTTTCAGGACAGGGAAAGGAAGATCAGAGCAGAAATGGCATTGGCCTTGGAACCAGGCATGAAATCAAACAATTTCTCAGCAGACCCCACCTATTTTCTGTCTCACCTGTTTTCCTGGTTCAAAGTCAGCCTCTCACCCTCATTGCTCTGCATTCACAGCCTTTGGTTCCACCATGGATAATGTCCAGTATTTTGACTGTATGTCAGCCTCAAGGGAAAGCACATGTAATCCAGCGATATTTGAGGAAAATAAAAGTTTATGAAGGGCTTTGTCTTGGCAGCTGAACACTTTGAAGTTATGGATGGATACTGCTCCCCAGCAAAACCATTATTAGAGATCTTTTAATGTTTTAAGAGTTCCCAGCTAAAATGAGGCCCAGCTTTAGACCGGCATGACAAGCATGGCAAAAATGGGAAACTTTAAAAACTGAAGGCACCCTATTTAACATTTCAGATTACACCAAATGTAGTAGATAAAAAAGAAGGATATCTAATTGGTAAAAAGTCCATCATAGCCACAGGTACTCAGAGTAGGGACTCTCTTCTCCAACTCTTCAAAACTTTCATGGTGTTCTCTGACATAATTTGCAAGAACAAAACACCAGTTGCTAAGATAAAACACTTGTAATGTGCCCCATGATCAGGCCATGAACCTTTACCAGGAAGTGGAGGTACATTTCTCTGCAAGATCCACTAGCCTGACATTTGAGATAATTTGAACAGCAGTGGGTACACAAGAAGGGTATCCACTTGGTAAAAAGTCCATGGAACAGTCACACAGGAGCTCACACCAAGGACCATAGCTGCAGTTCCTCAGTGTAATTTCTTTGGACAAGAAAAGATGGGAAATGCATGGAACCATGACTGTGGGCCTCATATGAAAACTAGGAAATCCTGAACGTTTACACCATTTTTGCATCTTTAAGACATTTCTAACTATACCAGGCTTTTTTTACCAGCCCTGTCTTTGGACAGACAGAATTTTTCATCCTGCCCAAACACTATGGGAAGGAGAAGCTGACTTTGTAGGCAGGCACCAATGGAAGAAAAGTCACAGAGACATCTTCTCCTAATCTGAGAAAAAGGATCACGACATGGACGAATGAAAAGAGATTTCCCTGCTCATCATGTTACACTGAAGAAAAGTAAAATTTGCTCAAGAGCATAAGCAATATACTGCTCTGATTAAGATCCAGTCATCAAAGTATCAGCTCAGACACTGTCATCCTTCTTCAGCATAAAGGCAGCTCAAGATACATGGGCTCTCAAAGCTTGAAATAAACTGTACATTGATGCCCAGCAACATGCAACATGAAAGCAAACTCATCAACCCACAGCTGAGCAGTGCGATATTAAAAAATATGACACCTTTACATTAATATTCTGTAGTCCTCAACGAAGCCTAGGAATTGGAAAAACCTTGTCTCACCAGTATCTCCTCATACACAGCACCCCCAAGACCCTCCTCAAACCCTTCATAGCTCAAAGGGTTATCACAGATCTTCATAACTGCCCAATAAAGTCCACCCAGAAAAAAGCTGCACAACTTCTCCTTACCACAGATAAAACCTGCCTTCTCATCATGTGTACGTAAGAAGCTAGGCATTTTCTTCCATAGGACTTTAAGGAAATGTGTCTCTGAAAGTCTTTCCCTTTAAAGTTGTGAACATGAAAAAAGTAATAATCAGATGAATGTAAAAGATGTGACCAGGTACAAATTAGATCATCATAACGAGCAAAGCAAGAAGTAAATACCCGCGAGGGGAGTGGGGGAAGGATCATAACATACTCTTCTAGATTATGGCACTTAGGGTCAGGTAATTAGTGCATAACAAACACGAAGTTTGCTCTTTCCAAAGCTCCCATCACAACACTTCTCATAAGTAGATAATTAGGCTGTTAGCTGAGAGTTAATGTCGACCTGCAAACATATGGGAGGAACAGCCCCAGCACCCATATAGCAGAAATAACATGTTCTTGGGAAGACGAAATGATAGAGTGCATTATATTACAGACGGACACTGAACTGGGAAAGTAGGAAAACATTCCCTTGTGTCATTCAACAAACACTGACAAAAAAGAGTCGCATCTTCAACCCCTCAAAACTTGCATGATGCTCTTAGACACAAATAATTTGCAAGCAATTCTAATCAAGCTGCCACCAGAACCATGTCATGGCTTTCTCACAGATATATTTACATCTCTCCGTGAAGAGATGAAACATCGAGGTTCTAAAAGAGCTGTAGACCTCAGGAGAGACTGAGTCAGTGAAAAGCATATAACACAGTAGTGACAGCATAAATATATAAATGCCTACTGTACCCAACATTCAGCAGCATTTCTGCCTTGTCCGCATTTTCTAAGGCTAAGACCCGATCCTACCTACATCCACTACTCCACAGCAAGAAGCACCAACGCTCAGTACGTCAATGAACGAAGCTTTACCTTCCTTGTCAGCAAAACCCACTACAAAAAACTCAAGCAGGACGAGGAAAGGGCTGGAAAGCGGAAGACGGAAGCACCGCGGAGAAAGACTGGTAAAAGGAACTCACCGGAGGAGGAGCAGAGGGGTCGGCGGGACGGTCGCCGGCAGGTTCCTCGTCGCCGAGCAGCGGTGCGGGCTCGTCGGGCGGCGGGCGGGCCGGGAGGGTGTCGCAGCAGCTGGCGGCCGAGAAGCGCAGGTGGCTCTTGCGCGAGTCGGCCGTGAGAGACACGTCGTGCGAGTAGGAGTGCAGGAAGGCGCGGACGCCGTCGATGCCCACGAAGTGCGTGGCAGGCACGCCGC
>NW_020958931.1:9483-11282 GCF_003031625.1 Empidonax traillii | reverse complement strand
CCTCCTCCTCCTTCTCCCTTCTCACCGGCGACCCCCGGGGAGATCCGAAGACCCCCCAAAAGTCCCCAAACCCCCCTCTCCTCCTCATCCCCGTCCCGGGGCGGCCTCGTCCCCCCCCAGCCCCTCTCCAGCCCCTCCCGCAGCTCCTTCATCGCCGCCTCCTCCTCCGCCACCTCGGCGTGAACCTCCCGGGCCTCCCGCGCCAGGCGGGCGAGCTCGGCGGGCTCCGCGCGGCTCCAGCTCAGCAGGAATTCCACCTTTTTCCGCGCGGCCCGGAACGGGCCCCGCTCGGGGGGCGGCAGCGCCCGCGCCCCCTTCCCCAGCAGCGCCCCGAGGTGCCCCAGGGCGGCCGCCGCGTCCGCTCCGGGGTCCAGGGGGTCGCGGCCCTCCAGGAGCTCCGCCACGGCCAGGAGGGCTCCGCTGTCCCCCAGGGGACCCAGGGGCAGCCCCGCGGCCCGCGCGTCGCGCCGGGCGCTCAGCAGGGCCTGGGCCGTGCTGCAGAACCGGGCCGGGCCGCGGGGCTCCCGCAGCGCCGCCGAGCAGGCCAGGGCGGCCGCGGGCAGCTCCGGCACCAGCGACTCGTCCCCGCCGTGCAGGCTGAGAGCGAAGGCGTAGCCGAACAGCGCGTTGGGCAGCTGGAAGCGGAGCAGAGGAGAGCAGGGCCCGGAGCGCAGCGAGGACAGCGGGGGAACAGCGGCGGGCACGGGAGGGGCGCGGCCGGGGCGAGGCTCGCCCGGCTTGTCGGTCTCCTCGTCCTCAGTGTCATCCCCGCCGAGCTCCTCCACCGGCGCCCGGCCCCGCCACCACCAAGGCCGCCAGCGCGGCAGCAGCAGCGCCGCGGCCTCGCCGGAGCTCAGCAGGCGGCGGAACTCGGCGCGCTGCGCCTCGCTCAGCCGCTCCCACAGCCCCGCGGGCCGCGCCGCCTCCGGGGGGTCCTCCGGGGGCTCCTCCGGGGGGTCCCGCAGCGCCGGCAGCTCCCCCGGGGCAGCGGCGCGGCGGCCGCGCAGCGCCCGCAGCACCTGCTCGCGGTAAAAGGCCTCGGCGCAGGGGCCGTGGGCGCGGTAGCAGCGCAGGCAGCACAGGCGGCGGTGGCACCGCGGGCACGTGTAAGGGGCGGCGGCGGCGCCGCAGAGGCCGCACGGGAGATCCGCGCCCGGCGCCGCCATCGCAACGACTGAGCGGCCGCTTCCGGTGGCGCGGGGAGCGCCTCGTTAGGACACGCCCCCTCAGAGGATTTCAGCCAATCGTAAATTCAGGGTTAGGGAGTCCCCGCCCCTTCGGAGCTCTCGCTCAATCAGAGTCGTACTCGGCTCTTCCCGCCCTGCCGCGCTCGGGTTTTTCCGGCCGTGCTCGGTTCTTTCCGCCGCCCCTCCCTCAGCGAGCCGTGAGCGGAGCTGCCCCGTTCATTACGGCGCTTCCTAATTAACGCTCCCCCCTGATTGGCAGTGTCACAGAGCGCCCGGGACCGGGGCTATGATAATGAGGGCATTGCGCGGGGGAGGTTTGGCGGGCGCGGTGAATGCAAATTAAAAAAAGGGCAGCCAATTAATCGCAGAGTGACGCGGAAAGACGAAGGGGCGGGGTCTGAGAAGGGGTAGGATTGCTTGGCTAAAAAGAGACGGGGTTATGCAAATTAATTTGACATACCCAACCTCGAAGGGCACGATGGGAGCGTCATTTTGGGGGCATCTCGGGGGTTTTGGGGGGATTGCGTGATCAAGCCGCGGGTGGAAGGTGCGGGATGAGCGGAGCGAGAACGCGGACGGGGGTCAAGAAGGGCGTGAGGGCTGTGCGGGGGT
>NW_020958931.1:0-2164 GCF_003031625.1 Empidonax traillii | reverse complement strand
CAGTGGGATATTTGGGGCTCTTTTCCAGGGGATGAGGAGGACAAATCCCAGATTTTTCCAGGTGTTTTTTTGGGTGTTTTTTGGGATTCCAGTGGGATATTTGGGACTGTTTTTCCAGGGGGATGAGGAGGACAAATCCCAGGCGGCAGGGTCAGATTTTCCCCGGGTGTTTCCCAGGTATTTCCTGGACGTTTTCTGGAATTCCAGGGAAACGTTGGGGTTGTTTTTCCAGGGGATGAGGAGGACAAATCCCAGGCAGCGGGATCCGAGGCCGAGCGGCGGGGGCTGAAGCGGCAGCGGGACGAGAAGGACGAGCACGGCCGAGCCTACTACGAGTTCCGGGAGGAGGCCTACAACAGTCGGTGGGAAAACCGGGAATTCCCGGGAATTTCCGGGAAAGGGAGGGCTCTCCGGCCACGGGAATGCCCTGTGGGAAGGGGGGAACTCGGATGGGAGAGCTGGGATGGAGCCGGAGCCGCCTGGGAATGGGAGGGGAACTGGGAATGGGATCCCACTGGGGATTGGGATACCCCTGGAGATTGGAGATCCCACTTGGAATGGGGATCCCATTGGAGATTGGGAGGGAAATGGGGATTGGGCATCCCACTGGAGATTGGGGATCCCATTGGAGACTGGGGGGGAAATGGGGATTGGAAATCTCACTGGAGATTGGGATCCAATGTGGAATGTGGAGGGAACTGGAGATTGGGATCCCACTGGGGATTGGAAATCCCGCTGGAGATCCCACTGGAGATTGGGGATCCCACTGGGATTGGGATCCCCCTGGAGATTGGGGATCCCACTGAAGTTTGGGAATCCCACTGGAGATTGGGGGGTTGGGAACTGGTGGTTGGGGAACCACTCAAAGTTGGGGAACCACTTGGAGAAGATCCCTGAATCCCCCCTGGAACGAGTTTGGGATCCCCCTGGAACGAGCTTGGGATCCCCCTGGAATATCCCCTGAACCCCTCCAGAGCCGAGGGACGATCCCAGATCTCCCCAATTCCCCTGGAATTCCTGGAATCCCGCCCTGATCCCGCCGTTCCCGATCCCACAGGTCCAAGTCGCCGCCGCCGCCCGAGGAGGAGCCGCGGGAGGGGGAAGAGGACGAGACCCTCGTCATCCTCGACACCTGTAGGGGCTGGGAACGGAATTCCCGATGGGATTCAGGGCCTTTGGGATGGGGGGGGAGGGGAGTCCAGGTGGATTTGAGGAGATTTGGGGACATTTTGAGGTTCTTCAAGAGCATTTCTGGTCTACTTTGGGGGCGATTTGAGGGGTTTTGGGGGCGTTTCTGAGGTACTGGAGGAGTTTTCTGGATGATCTGAGGAAGTTTTGGTCTGTTTTGAGGCGTTTTTGGGATGATTGAGGAGTTTTGGGGGGCATTTTGAGGAGTTTTTTGAGGTTTAAAACTTCGTTGGAGTTAATTTGGTGGATTTGAAGCATTTTGGGCTCAATTGTAGGTGGGTTTTTGGGTGGAACTGAAGCATTTTGAGCTCAATTTTAGGTGGGTTTTTGGGAGGAATTAAAGTATTTTGAGCTCAGATTGAGGTGGGTTTTTGAGGTCGATTTGAGGTGGCTTTTTAGGAAGAATTGATGCACTTTGAGCTCAGTTCCAGGTGGGTTTTTAGGAGGAACTTTGGGGTCAACTGACGGTAGATTTCTGCCCAAACTTGCCCTGTTCTGGGATAACTTTGGTCATTTTGGGGTGGGTTTTGGGTTGTATTTCAGGGTGGATTTTGGGGTGGATTTCTCTGTAAATTCGCCCCATTCTGGGATAACTTTGGTCATTTTGGGGTGGATTTCAGAGTGGGTTTTGGGGGGGATTTCGAGGTGGACTTCGGGGTAGGTTTTAGGGTGAATTTTGGGGAGGGTCTCAGAGTGGGTTTCAGGGTAGGTTTTGGGGTGAGTTTCAGGGTTGATTTTGGGGTGGGTTTTGGGGTAGATTTCAGGGTGAGTTTCAGGCTGGATTTTGGGGTGGGTTTCGAGGTGTGTTTCGGGGCAGAATTCGAGGTGGATTTCAGGGTGGATTTTGGAGCAGCCGAGTCCCCCAAATCCCCCCCTTTTTGCCCCCCTTTCCCCCCCCCCCCAGACACGTCGGACCTGCAGTTCCGCGCCAGCCGCGACCGCTACGGGGGCCAACCCCTGTTCCCGGAGAAGTTCC
>NW_020958930.1:3200-11282 GCF_003031625.1 Empidonax traillii | reverse complement strand
GGAATTCAAGAGCAGGTGATCCATAATTCACCACATTCCCGGCACCTCCAGCTCCTGTTTCAGCCTCGGCCCAGACCTCTCGTGGCGATTCCGGCCCCGAATCCGACCCTGCGGAAAAGGCACTCCCAGGGATCTCAGGGACGCTTCTCCAGCAGCACTTCCAGCCCCAAATCCAGGGGGAAACACCAGCCCTGTTCCCTCACAAGGAGTGTGTTTCCTGCAGGGAAAATCCTCCCCAATATTCCCGAGGAACAGCAAGGTTTGCTCTGCTCGTTTCCGGCTCCCCCAGGATTTTAGGGATAAAGGATGGGAAAAGGTCACATCCCACGTTTTTCAAACCTGGTTCTACCTCCTTCGGGTCTCCCAAAAAAAATCCCTGATGGGAGTTTTTAGGGCAGGACAACGATTCCAGAGGCAGCTGCTCCTGCCAGGAGCTCGGCTGGGTTTGCGCTCCCCTTTTCCAGGGATAAAAACAGCCACGTGAATCCATGGAAAAACAAACTCCACCCTCCAAACACCCCCAAAAAACAGGGACAGAGGGGCAGGAACGGCTGGGAAATCCAGGGAAATCCCACTGGAAACACTGCCACTCAACCCCAGGTTTTCCCTCTTTATATTCCCAGAGTTTTTGAGGCTGGAAAAGCCCCCCCAGACCATCGAATGCCACCACCTCAGATTACTTGCACTTGGAATTCGGAATCAAAACTAAATTAAGTTGCACAGGAGGGGAAACCTTCCTTCAAAACACATCCCAGGGAGAGAAAAGCGGGAATAAATCCATCCTTACCTGTGCTTGACGGGCTCCTCCTCCTCCTCCTCCTCCTGCCTGGGAATTTTGTTCTCCCGTTCCCCACCGTCCTTGTTCTGGAAAAAAACAAAACAGGTGGATCTGTCAGGATTTGGCCTCTCTGGGAATGAGGGAGAGCCAAAAAAAAACCAGCCCCAAATTCCTCAGGGATTGGGATATTGGATGGATGCAGGGAATGAGAGAAGATAAAAGAGATAATAAAGGTTCAGGAAGGGAGGAAGCCGTGCAAAAAAATCTGGGAATCCACGCCAGGTCCCCTTTTTTTCCCCCCTAATTTACCCTCTTGGATGTTTAACCAAGTTGGAAAACGTGGGACCAAAGAGGGATCAGCACAAGAAAGGGTGGGATTTCAGTTCCAGAGACACCATAAATCCAGTTTCCCTTGGGAAGGGGCACATTTTGCACCTCCAGAGCCCGGGACAAGCAGCTGATCAGTGGAATTCCCGATGATCTTTGTTATCCAGGCAGGCCCAGGTCTGGAATGTGAACATCTCCCACTAGCCCAGGTTGCTCCAACCTGGCCTTGGACACTTGCAGGGATCCAGGGGCAGCCACAGCTTCTCTGGGAAATCCATTCCAGCCCCTCCCCACCCTCCCAGCCAGGAATTCCTTCCCAATATCCCACCTAAATTTACCCTCCTTCAGCTCAAAGCCATTCCCTGTGTCCTGTCCCTCCATCCCTTGTCCCAACCCCTGTCTTGGAGCCATCCCCAGGATCCCAATGTTATTTCCAGCTGAACCAATCCCAAACCCCTCCAAGAACCGGGAATGCTTCCCAACAAACAGCTGACTCATCCCTGTATCCCGACTGCACAAATTTCCAGCCTCTGCTCTGCAGCCTGGGTTAAAAATTAGACCCCAAGCAAACAGGGAAAGGAGCCAGGAACCGGCTCCATTCCGGGCCTGGAATTGTTCAGGATCAGCTCCTGCTCAAAGGGCAACACAAACATTCCCAGCTTTTTAAAAAGAGGGGGAAAAGAACAAGAATCATCCCTGAATTTGCAGTTTTAGTTGGATTTTTAACTCCATGTTAACCTTGGGATACCCACACGGACACTCCTTGTCCAATAAATATAAAGAACCAGGAAGAGCCTCTGGAATTTCCTGGTGGGAGCTATGGGGAACATTTAGACCCCTTTCCATGGGATTGAAATTTGTGGGAAGTCCCTTCCTGCACTCCAAGTCCTTTGCTGGAATGTTCTCCTCATTCCCTGCTTCCTGCTGGAATGTTCTCCTCATTCCCAGGTTCCTGCTGGAATGTTCTCCTCATTCCCTGGTTCCTGCTGGAATGTTCTCCTCATTCCCTGGTTCCTGCTGGAATGTTCTCCTCATTCCCTGGTTCCTGCTGGAATGTTCTCCTCATTCCCAGGTTCCTGCTGGAATGTTCTCCTCATTCCCAGGTTCCTGCTGGAATGTTCTCCAGGAGGGTTTCCAGACCAGGAGGGATTTGCCCAAATTCCCCCCCCGTTCCCTCCCCCCCACAAAGCTTTTCCCTGGATCCTCAAATACCTGGAATTTAAATCCTCTCCAACTCGCCCTTTCGGGGCAATTCCAACTTATTCTATGGAATTACATCCCATCCCACTTCCTTTCCCTGCAGGAAAGCCGACTCTCCAACCCAGCAGGTGCTTTCCCAGCTCTTGGTTTCCGGGGAAATGGAACTTTTTAAGGAATGTGGAGCTTTCCCTTGGGCTCCAGCACATTATCAGGCTTTTCCCACGTGGCAGGAGCATTCCAGGGAAATTAGGGAAGCAGCTCTTTGTCCTGCATCCATTAATGCCAAGGGGGGGGGGTGTTAAATCCCCTTGATCTGGGAATTCCCAGCCCAACAATTCCTAACAATGCCCATCCAAAGAAAACATCTTTTCCAAGAGAAGGGAAAGGACACAACCTTATCCCGCAGGATCCACAATTTCCCTTCGCTGCTTCACTTCCAACCCACCTGATTCCATAACTTGCTCCCAGGTTTTTGCTTCCTGCCACTTCCCAAGAGCTTTAAATCCCTCAGGGATTGGGACTCCACCAGGGCTGGCCAGCCCTTTCCAGGCGGGAATTATCCCTAAATCCAACCTGAACTTCCCCTGGTGCAACTTGAGAGGCCTTTTCCTCTCATCCCACCCCTTGTTCCCTGGAAGAAGAGCCTCATTCCCACCTGGATCCCACATCCTGCCAGGGAATTGTGGAAATCCAGCACATCCCACCTTTTCCCAAAACCAAATTTCCATGACAAGAGCGACAATCCCTTCAGCTCCCTTTAAACTCCAGGAATTGCCAAGCAGGTTTTCCATCATTCCCAACCTCCCTTTCATCCACTCTCTTCATCCAACCCTTTGGAATTCCTCCAGCCCTTTGGGAAAGCTTCCCATCCAACCCCAGCAGTGCCACAACCTCTCCAGCTGATTATTTTGGGATTCCTGGGAGCAGATTGTCCCCAGGTGCCTCTTGGGAGTGGGTTTTCCAGGATGGAGCTCTGGGAAGCAGCTCCTCATTCCCATGGGATTGGCACTTCAATTCCCTCCTGGGGATCCCATTCCTTCCCTTCCCTCGTCTCTCCTTTGAAATATTCCTCCCTTTAAGCAGGGTTGGCCTTTTCCCAAAATTCTAAGAAGGAAAATTTCCATGTCCTGGTGTCGGAATGAACATCCCGGCTCCTCCTTCCGTCTCTCCCAGGTCTCTCCCAAATCCCTCAGGATTTAATTCCACGTTCAACCCAACCCAGGCACATCCCTGGCAATCCCTAAAATGACCCCCAGCTTCCCCTTTTCCCTGTAAACTCCTCCTTTTCCTCGGGGATTGAGCGGAATCCCCAGGATCTCCGTGTCTTTCCAGTAAGGATTCCAGGATTCCAGCCAAAGGGTTCCTTGGCACAAGGAATTGTCACTTTTGGAGGAGTTAAAAGGAGGTGAGTGCTGGAAAAAAGCCGGATTTCTCCAGGCCTTTGCTGCCAGCTGAGCAGGAGCTGCTCCTATTCCCTGTTTTCTGGGATCCAGCTCTGGGAAAGGTTCAAATCCACAAGAACATCCCAGCCTCATCTCCCTGCAAACTGGGAAGCTCCAGGTGCCACAGTGGGATTTCCTCATGGATAACTTCATCCAGGGAATGAGCATCTGCCTTGTTTGGTGGTGAAGTCCCCGTTTTCCTTGGAATTTCTTGGGATTGAAGGAGACACTGAGGTGACCTCAGCTCCCAGGGAAGTTCCTTCATCCCAGGATGGCACCTCCTGGAATTTTTCCACCCCCCTGGCCAAGGTGAGGCTCAGGTATCCTGGAATCCTGATCCAGCCCTTCCCTCACCTCCAGGCTTTTCCCAAACATTCCATTCCAGAGGCAAAGAGCCAAGTCCTGAACTGCCCCTGGAGCAGCCAAAGCTTCCTCCTCCAGGCAGTGAAACAGCTCTGAAATCCAACAATTCCCAAAGGAGCCAAAAAAAAAACCAAAACCACAGGATCATAATTGTCCAACCTTAAAACCATCCCTAAAACCTCCTCGGGATCCGGGATCCGCCGCTGGTTTTCCGGGAGCTGCTTGGAATCCGGAGATAAGAGGCAGAACTTGCGTGTCCCTGCTGCTCCTTCCTCGTGAATCCCTAATCCTGGTTACTATGGAAATGCCTCAATCCCAGCTGGAGCTGCGGGACTTCCACGGGAAAGGAACAAAAGGGCCATGGAAAATCCGGCCCCTTTGTCCTTGGAAAATCCCTGTTGCCAAGTGCAAGCCCCTGACAGGAGGAGGGGGAAAGCGATGGGAGGAGAGGGAATTCCGGTTGGATAGTGGGATAATCCTGCCCAGGGAGGTTTAGAGGCCCCGTTCCCACAGGGGATTGGGCATTGCTGGGAATGTTGGATTGTAGAGGAATTTTCCTTTCATCTTCAATCCCCCTTGGAGCTTCCAAGCAGGAAGGAAGTTGGGATGATCCTGGTGATGTCTAACAGCATCTTTCCATCTGGGAAAACCAGGCTGGGAGGGGAAAATCCCTCTTTTTCTCCTGGAGCAGCCCCAGTGACTCCTCAACTCCCGGAATTCCCTCTCCAATCCAGCCAATCCGGCCTTCTCCTCCCTCTCCCATCCCCACAGGACAACAGGAGGAGAGCTGGAATGTTGGTCCCTGTGGATTCTCAGCCTCCTTCCCTAATTCCCACACTGCTCATTCCCTGGGCCATCCCAAGGGATATTCCCACGTCCCTTTCCCGTGGCCTGTGCTCACCTCTCCCAGTGGGGAACCTCTTCGGGGGATTTCCCTTCCCACAGAATTCCAACCCAACCAGCCAGAAAGGGATGAAAAGGTGCCAACAAAAGCCGCTTCCCTTCTGGGAATCACCTTCTGGAATCACCTCATTCCAGGGTCAAACACAAGGCAGGAAAGCTGGAATGTGGCCACAGCAGGATCCACTCACACAGGGGGAAAAGCTGGGGAATTCCAGGAATTCCATCCGAGGGAAAACACTTGGATTTCTTTGCTCCCTGTCAAACAGGAGCAGGCAGGTCACTGCTTCCAGGGATGCTGGAGAGGAGCTGGGAATAGGCAGACATGGAATTCTATCCCCACATTTGTGAATCCTTTAAGGAGACAAAGCCCCAACTTCCTAAAAAGGCCAGAGCAGCTCCTGATTTCCCAGGAATGTCCTCAGGGATGGATCCAGCAAACACTGCTCCCTCCAGCCTCCCTTCCCACCCTGGATCCCTGAGCTGCAGGGTGGAGGATATCTGGGCACTCATCTATTCCCAGAGTTCATTCCCAAAGGAATTAACAGAGTTAAGTCCCAAAAGGAGCTTGAAAATAAACCCAAACCCCACAGTTATTCCACAGAATTCCAGCCTGGTTTGGGTTGGGAGGGACCTTCAGGATCATCCCATTCCCACCCCTTGCCACAGGCAGGGACACATCCCACAATCCCAGGATGCTCCAGCCTGGCCTTGGACACTTCCAGGGATCCAGGGGATCCTTTGTGACTTCCCTAACAAAACCTGGAGAGGGATGGATCCTTTGGACCCTCAATGTGTGTTTTTCCCCTATGGAATGACTTCCCTGAGCTCTGTTTCCACAGTTTTCCCGGGATTTGGGGCTGGGGAGGTGCAGGGAAGGAGCGGAAAGGCGGGAGAACATTCCATTGTGAGGGGAAAGCTCCAGCTTTTCCTGCTGGCACGAGAAGGGGTGGGAGGAGCAGGGATTTGGCTCTGGAGTGAATCCAACCTGGAACAAAAGCTTGGGATGCAGCCAAAGGAATCTTTTCCAACATGACCGGTGCCGGAGCAGGGCTGGGAGTGAAGGAGCAGGTGGGAAACACCCCCCCATTTCCACAAAAACATGGGAATGCTGCTGATTTTCAGGGATTTGGGGGTCACAGAGCCTGGATTTTGCCGATGGATCCCTTTGGAATGTTCTCCACGTTCCCTGAGCCAGCGGGTGTTTTAAAAGGACAGGAGTATCCAGGTCTTTTCCCAGGAAATTCCCTCTTTTCCTAGGAAATCCCTTCGGAGTGGAACCTTGAGCCGTCCATCTCTATCCCAGGATTTACCAGCAGAAAAAAACGAGTGGAAAAGGAAAAGGAAAAATCTGGGATGTGCCTGATTGTGGATCCCAAACACTTTCACAGCCAGGAATTTTTTCCTTAAATTAAGGGAAAAAAAGCACCACTTTGCTCCCTCTTCCCAAGGGAAGAAAGCAGGGAATGGTGCCAGGGAGGAGAAGGGGGAATCTCCCAGCAGGGACTCATCCATCCATCCATGTTTTCCATCGGACCACACGGATAATCCTGGAATATATTCCCACAAAAAGCATTTCCATAGGAGCCAACGGCACGACCACCTTGGAAATCCAAGGATTCCAGACAGAGGAGGCTCAACCAGCAGCTTCCCACATTTCCTGGAATTCCCAAGCAGGGATCTCCTTGCTTGGTTTATTTATTCTCCTCTCCCGCCACTTTTTTTATTCCTAAATATTTCTGGGGAGCTTCCTCAAAGGAATCTGACTTGGAATCCAAGCAAGCAGAAGGAAGAAATTCCCTTTTTCCCACTTTTTGGTGCCTCCAACCCTCCTGTTGGGCCAAAATCCCAGGAAACCTGGATTTGTACCCAGGCAAGGACATCACAGCAGCTTCCCCCTGGAAATTCCTGCTGTTTTCCTGAACAGTGGGAATTAAAAAGCACCCCCTTTTAGGCATCAGGTTCATCCCAAGAACTGGAACGACCTGGAAATTCCAGGAAGAGCAGGATGCCTTAACTGAGGGCTGCAAGAAATGGGATGGGGGGGACCACAAGAATATTCCCGGAATATTTTCTTATTCCACTTTTTTATCCCTGATTTTCAGGAAGCCTTGGATGGCAGAGGGCAGGGTTAGATGGGATACTGGGAAGGGATTTTTGGCTCGAGGGTGGGGAGGGGCTGGGATAGAATTCCCAGAGAAGCTGTGGCTGCCCCAGCCCTGGAAGTGTCCAAGGCCTGGTTGGACAGTGGAAGGTATCCCTGCCCATTTTTCCAGTGGGAAGCCATTCCCTGTGTCCTGTCCCTCCATGCCTTGTCCCCAGTCCCTCTCCAGCTCTCCTGGAGCCCCTTTAGGCCCTGCCAGGGGCTCTCAGGTCTCCCTGGATCCTTCTCTTCTCCAGGGGAACCCCCCCAGCTGTCCCAGCCTGGCTCCAGAGCAGAGGGCTCCAGCCCTGGGAACAGCTCCGGGGTCTCCTCTGGTCTCATCCCAAGAGCTCCCCATCCCTGGAGCAGCATTCCAGGCGGGATCCCGCCGGATCGGAGCAGAGCGAGGGGAAGGAATGAGCAGCTTCGCCCTGCCCGGGGCGCCCCCCAAACCCCCTCCACACCTTCCCCCCGTCCTCCCACCGCCCAGACCGCCCGACCTGGAGCGTCCTCTGCCTCAGAGCCTTCAGCCTCTCCCGCCGCCTCAGCGCCTCCTCCTCCAGCCTGCCCAGCACGGGCCCCGCTCCCTCCTCGGGGGGCTCCATGGCCCCAGCGGGCGCCGCCATCTTGTCCCCGTCCCGCCGTCCGTACAGCGCGCAGCGCGCATGCGCGGCCAGGCGCGGCCAGCCGAGCGCCGAGCGAGTCGCTGCGTTAGCGAGCGGAGCAATCGATGGGGGGGGTGAGGGGGCCGAGGGAAAATGGTGAAATAAAGGGTTAAAACTGACCAAAAAAAAGAGGTTAAAAGGCGAAAATAAGCCAGCGTCGCGTTTGTTCAGAGTGCGTCCCCCCCCCGCTGCGTTAATAAGGGCGGTTCATTATTTGGTTGGGGGGGGATGGAGGGGCATTTATCCCCCCCCCCCCCCCCCCCC
>NW_020958930.1:0-1858 GCF_003031625.1 Empidonax traillii | reverse complement strand
GAGCGGCGACAGGGTGGGGACAACGGGGGGGTCCTGGCTCGGGGGGGGGTGGGGGGGATTATCCTGAGCTTGGGGACCCCCCAAAACCCTCCCTGGCACCGCCAGCTCCTCCCTCTGTTCTCGGGGGTCCCATGGGGGGGGTCTCACCCCGAGAGTCCCTCGTGCTTTCTCCTTAATTATCCCATTATCCCAACTGAGGGGCGGGGCCGGGGGGCGGATCCCGTGTCACCTCCCCCCTCCCGTGTGTGTCACCCCCCCCCCCCCCGACTGTGCCCGCGGGTTGGGGTGACCGCGTGGGTTTGGGGGGGTGGGGGGGGTGGAAGGGTTTATTCCTGCCCCAAAATCCCCCCCGGGATGGGCACCCCGCTGCCACCTGGGGGTGGGGACAGCCGTGGGGGATGTCACCTCACCTGGTGGCACTCTGCACCCTGAAACAGTCACCCCAAAACACCCTAAAATACCCCAAAACAGAGCCCCCCAAAACAGAGCCCCCCTCTTTGGTGGGACACATCTGGGGGGGTCATACAGGGACAGGGGCTGTGACATCAGGGGGGGAAAGGGGATGGCACGGGGACAGGTGCCACTGTGTTGGGCTGTCCGTGGTCATGAGGGGACATGGGCCCTGTCATTGAGGGATGGACCACTTTGGGGTGGCCTTGGTCACAGGGGGACAGGTGCCACACCACTGTGGGGACCATGGTGACACAGGGACAGGTGCCACACTGCCAAGGTGTCTGTGATTGTCTGGGGACAGATGCCACTACTTTGGGGTGCCTGTGGCCATGTGGGGACATGTGCCACGCCTTTGAGGTGTTTGTGGGGACAGGGGCCACTACCCCTGTCAGGAGCTGTAAGGTCATCAGGGGTCAGGTGTCAACTGTGCAGGTGGCCGTGCTCATGTGGGGACAGGGGCCACTCCAGGAGGTGTCTGTGGTTGTGTGGGGACAGGTGCCACTACCTCGAGGTGTCTGTGGCCATCCAGGGACAGGGGCCACACCACTGTGGTGACCATGGTCACACGGGGACGGGTGACACACCATCAGGGTGTCCCTGGCCATGTGGGGACAGGTGGCACCGCTGTCTGTGGTCGTACAGGGGGACAGCACTTTGGGATGTCCTTGGTCATATGGGGACAAGTGCCACACCGTTGGGGTGGCCATGGTCACATGGGGACAGGTGCCACTCCCTCAGGTGTGTGTGGTGGCATGGGGACAGGTGCCACCCCATCAAGTGTCCAGGGCCCTTGGGGACACTTGCCAAGCCACCAGGGTCCGATGGCCCTACAGGGTGCTGTGGTGGTGTCAGGGCACTGGTGCAGGGACACGTGTCACCCTCTGGGTGGGGACAGGTGCCACCTGTCAGGGTGTGCCCACTCCACGGGGTGGCCGTGCCACCTCTGAGAGGCACCGGGGACACAGCAGTGACACCTCGGTGTCACCCCCCTGTCACGCAGCAAAACCCTCTGGCCTTCGCCATGGTGATGTCCCCGAGCCCCTGGCGAGGACAAGGCTGCAGTGACACCTCGATGGCAGAGCCCCTGTCACTGTCCCCTCCCCAGCTGATGACACCAGACAAGGGGCAGCGCTCCGGGAGCGGCCACGTTCTCTCTGTGGCTTTAAAACGGGACACAGCTCATGTCCCCGGGGGTGGCAGGGACAGGGGATGTCCCCAGGGGTGGCCCTGCCGTGCCAACCGTGTTGTCGCACACCCCCAAAAAGGGGATGGCGGGACCGCGATCCCCCGGTGTGACCCCGCGGGCCTCAGTGGCGGGGAGGTGACAGTGCCGGGGCTTTGTCCCCGGGCCCGTTCCGGGCGCTCCGTCGCTCCCGGCCCTGGGTTGGCCTTCCCGGCCCGGCAT
>NW_020958929.1:2601-11283 GCF_003031625.1 Empidonax traillii | reverse complement strand
CCTCTCCACGCTGAGTCTCCTTCCAACACCTCCACCCAGCACCAAATATCAGTGTTGGAGTTTTCCAGCACTCCTCCACCCCCCAGCTCTACAAAACCCTTCTTTGGGCCTACACCCTGACTCAATAACAGGCGACAGAAAGAGCTTGCAAAGCTCTCCATGAGACATCAAAACTCCTCAGAAGGACTCACGGTCTGGGAAAACACTGGAGGCAAGCAGACACCTCCAGATCACTGGTTCCACTTCCAAGCATCTCAGCACACTCAGACATGCAGTTCCCAACTGGCCCATCCCACAGTCAGCACTGATGGCGAGGGGCTGCCTGAAGGCTCCAGTGCCCTGCCACGCTCTGCACTCTCTCAGCATTCCCTCCCTGGAATGGTCTTTGAACCCCCCCCCCAGTTCTCCTGCTGCCAGCTCAGCCTCCTGAGTGTTGATGGGGGTTGCTTTTCCTGAGGGCATCCCTGCACGGGGATGGAGTGGTTTGCTGGCAGCAGCTGTTGATCAGGGAATCCTGGGATGTGCTGAGCTGGGAGAGATCCACAAGGGATCATCCAGCCCCAACTCCTGGCCCTGCACAGACACCCCAAACCCTCCTGGAGCTCTGGCAGCCTTGAGGCCGTGCCCACTGCCCTGGGGAGCCTGTTCAGTGCCAACCACCCTCTGGGGGAAGAACCTTGTCCCGAGGTCCAACCTGACCCTGCCCTGACACAACTCCAGGCCGTTCCCTGGGTGCTGTCACTTATTACATAGCAGGGATTGATGATGCCCCTCCTCTGCCCCCCCTGAGGAAGTTAAAGACAGTGATCTCCTTTTAGCTATGGGGGAAGGCACTGTAGGGGCTCCTCCAGGTTATGGGGCAGCACGAGAAGTGACCCTCACTCTACCTGAAGCAAGAGTGGGAGGCACAGGGCAAATCATCACCCCTGGGGGACTGCAAGCTGTGGGAAGGAGTGACAAGCACCTTGTCCACTTCTGCATCACCAACTGCATGGCAAGTTGATGGTCTGGTTCTTGGGGGATGATCCTGTGCAGGGCTAAGGGTTGGACTTGGTCCCTGTGGGCCTCTTCCAAATCAGCACATTCTGGGACTCTGGGACTCTGGGACTGTGATTGTGTGGTTCTTGATTCTGTGATTCTGTGACTCTGTGGTTCTGTGATTCTGTGAACTTAACACAGGAGTGATGGTACTGCCCCCCCCACAAACACACATGGTGTCAGTGGTTTTGCAGTTTGGGGTGGAAAACATCATTTTTCATCCTGCAGAATTCCTTTCTGGGATGCTTTGGTGGGTTGAGGGAAGTTGTTCCTCCCCCTTCAGTTCTGGGCTCCTCAGTGCAAGGGAGATGTGGACAAACTGGAGCAAGTCAGAGGAAAGGCCCAGTGGCTGATGAGGGGGCTGGAGCATCACACCCATGAGCTGGGAAGAGCAGGCTGGGGGGCAGGGGGAAGGGCTCAGTAAGGGGTTTAAATCCAAACAGGAAGGAGTTTGGGTCTTGTCAGTGCTGCCCATTGAAAGGACAAGCAGAAAAGGACACAAAAGGACACTCAGAATTCTCCAGTGGAACCTCAGGAAGCACTGTTCCACTGAAAATGTCACTGACAGTGACAGTGGACCACGGGAACACTGTGACTGAAACACATGGACCACCTATGGGGGACTCCAGCCCTGGAGATACCAAAAAACCACCTGCACCTACAGCAGTGGGCTCTATGTGGCCCTACCTGAGCTGCAGGCTGGGCCAGATGACCTCCAGAAGTCCATCCCAACCTCAATAAATGGTGATTCTGTGATTTCCCTCAGCTGGGTATCCCAGGAGGGAAGGAACACGAGGAGACTCGAGATACAATGCAACATGAACTTTAATGGGTTTAAAGACAGAAACAAAGCAGTGGACGTTGGAAGGGACCCGGGCCAGGCTGCTCAGAGGGGCAGCTGGCACCGAGACAGCCCTGCCCAGCAGTGGGGGACACACAGTGCCTCCCACAGCCACGGGCAGGACCCCACGGCACAGCATAGCAGGAGACAACACGAGGGGCTCACGAGGAGCAGAAGAGAGCAGGACAAGCACAAGACATCAGCTGGCCACCTTTGCCTCCCAGCCTTGTGGAAGCGCTGGCCAGCAGCTCCATCCTCAGTCCGGCTTTGGGCTTCTTGGTCGAGGCACTCGCTGGACTCGGGCCCGGCTTTAGCAGGGCAGGCACCTCCTGCCACAGTAGCGCCCACCAAAACCACCGAGGCCACCAAGGCTACCCAGGCCATAGCCCCCAGAGTTGATGGGGACACCGGCCTCGCTCAGGATGCTGCCCACGGCGGCGGAGGTGGTGGAGCCCACGGCGGTGTTCTGGGGGAAGGAGCTCAGGATGGGCCCGGGCAGGGTCACCACCACGGGCGAGGGCTGGATCACCACCCGGGAGTCCTGGCACTGCCTCACGCAGGGCTCGTTGCAGCTGTTGGCCAGCGGGGTGGGCCCGCAGGGACGGCACAGGTCGTAGCAGGACATGGCTGTGGGGTGGCACACCTGGCAGAGAGGGACAGAGAGGGGGTAGGGATGGCACGGGCAGAGCGTGAGGCACGGCCTGAGATGGAGAAAGAGCATAGACTGGGAAGAAGGGACAGCCTAAATAGGGAAGAAGAGAACCTTAGGTGTTACAGTTCCCAAAAGGGCCCTACAAACACAGCCAAGACCTTCTCCCCGTTCCCTCCAGTGTGGCAAAGAGAGCAGAGATGAGCACCAACCATCTCAGCAAAACATACCCGAGGTAAAGACCCAGAGGAAGCCAGAAGAGAAAGAGAAAAAACTCACAGAATAGACACAGAGGAAGGCACTTGCTGCTCACCTGGTTCACCGAGGAGGAGAAGGCAGGAGAAGTGGATGAGGAGCCTTCACTTGGACGGGCTTTTATACAGCCCCGCACAGCCCCGGGCCCAGAAACGCCGTCGCACACGGAACGTGTTTCCCAAGCTCATCTCGCATGCAAAACATCCCAATTAAAAAAAATTAGTGTTTTTATTTTTTGCCCTGCAACGCTGCCTTTTCATTTCCCTGGCCTGGCCGTGCCCAGTCAGCCTCCTGGGCTCCTTTCAAGTTGACACTATTAGAGGCCAAAATGTTTCCAAGGGAAAACGACACGTCAGCACCAAGGGGGTGATGACGCAGCCGGTGTTGAGGAGTGTCCCACTTGACCAGGTGGGGCCAGTCCTTGCCCTCCAGGGGCCTCACTTCAAGCTCTTTCCTGACAAATTGGGTCAGGCTGCTCATACCCCTGAGGCTTCAGCCTGGACATCCAGCTGTGAGGGTCGGCACCAGATCTCACTCACTTGGATTTAGGCCTCGCCTTTCTAGGCTGGGCTCCTCTGCTCTTGGGCTTTAGACTCTCTTTGAGGCCCATCCCTGACCAAAGCACAGTTTTGCTGCTTGTTTTGTCTTTTTTCTTCTCTCCTTCATCCCAGCCTGCCTTAAGCAGCTGACCACCCCTGGTAGAAGGCAATTCCCCTCTAAACACTCTTGGCTGAATCACAGAATCCCAGAATTCCTGAGGTTGGGAAAGACCTCCAAGGTCAGCAAGTCCACCCTGTGTCCCATCCCCACCTTGTCCCCCAGCTCAGAGCAGAGTGTCCTTCCTTGGGCACCTCCAGGGTTGGGGACTCCCCCACCTCCCTGGCCAGCCCCTGCCAAGGCCTGACCACCCTTTCCATGGGGAAATTCCTGCTGATGCCCAACCTGACCCTCCCCTGGCACAGCTGGAGGCCGTTCCCTCTTCTCCTGTCCCTTGTTTCCTGGGAGAAGATCCTTGGGATCCCCCTCCTTTCAGGGAGTTGCAGAGAGCCAGAAGGTCCCTCCTGAGCCTCCTTTTCTCCAGGATGAGCCCCCCCAGCTCCCTCAGGAGTTTCTCCAGCCCCTTCTCCTGCTGCTCCAGCCCCATTCCCTTCTCTGGCCACACTCCAGTGTCTTTCAGGCAGTGAGTGACCAACAGCTGGGCAGAGGATAAAGATTAGGAAGGAAAAGGTATCTCATGGACTTTGGAGCCATCCCTGTGACCGAGGCACATCCTGCCCAGTGGATCCATGTCCTTCTTTCTGCCCAGGGTTGTGCCACAGCTTATTCTTTGGCACACCCTGACCAAGGACACAGGGCCAGAGCCTTGGCAGGAATTCAACAGGACAGCCAGCCCTGCTCGTGAGTCTTTGCAAGGACAGATGGAGGAGCAGGGAACAAAAGGTGACTCCTGCTCTCCCTGAAGAACAACCAGGGAAGCAGCACCAAAGCACTGCCTGTGTGGGAAGGAAGGACAGACACCTGAGCTGGTGGGATACCAGGCCCTCAGGATCCCCAGGCTGGAGACAGAAGAGCCAGGTTGTGAGGACCAAAGGATCACCGCTGGTCACCTCTCCAGGTCTGCACAGCAGCTGGGGGGGCATTTCTGGAGCATTTGCTGCCCATCTGCTCCAGGCTCACATCCCTTCAGGACACAGTGACACACAGGGAGTGACTCCTCAACAGTCAATGCTTCTGCCCACAGGACTATTCTGGGGGGGTGGATAAAATGCTTCTCCTGCTCCCTTCTAACCCCACGAACAGTTCCCAGTGTCGCTGACCCTGCTCATCCCTCCGGGATGAGGGAGGACAACTCCTGTGTGTCAACCCCCCCTCCCATATTTATGTCCCCTCATCACATTCCCCCATAGCAGAGGACTCAGTTCTCCCTTTACACATCTCTTGCCACCATCCCTTCAGCTCCTGGGGACTCCCTCTGGCTCCAGGGTTTGGAAGATGCACTTAGAGGAGGGAAGGGCAAGGACCAGTTCCAGGTAGTAACAGACAATCATAGCCCTGGGCAGGTGGGTGTAAACTCGCACAGAAACATCTTCCAGCGGGTCAGTGGCTTGGCTCATCAACTGGAATCCAGTGTCCAACCTCCCTTCTTGCTCACATGTCCCCTGGGGCACCTCATGGTCACCCGTGGCCTACTGACACACCACCACAAACCCTCCACTGCCCCGTGTCTCATCCAATGCTTGTGGTCTTTGGGGTTGCTCGGCTCATCCAGGCATGAGAAAGGTCCACCACCAGCCTTTAACCACCCACCCAGTTCCCCTCCAGGGCACCCCATTTCCCAGGGAGCAGCTTGGCTGGGTATCCATGGATTGAAGGAACTCCAAGGGGGACTCAAGACATGATGCTGTGCAAATTTTAATGACTTTCAAAGGAGGTGTCAACCTGCACAGAAATATCTTTCACCAGGTCAGTGTTTTGCCTCATCCACTGGAACTCAGTGCCCGACCTCCCTTCTGGCTCACACGTCCCCTGGGGCACCTCAGGGTCACCTCAAACAGTTCCACACACCCTCCACTGCCCCATGGTTCCTCTAATCCCTGTGGTCTTTGGGGTTGCTCAGCTCATCCAGGCTTGAGAAAGGTCCACCACCAGCCTTTAACCACCCACCCAATTCCCCTCCAGGGCATCCCATTTCCCCAGGGGAGCAGCTGGGCTGCACATCCCAGGATCGAAGGAACTCGAGGAGACTCCAGATACAATGCAGCATAAATTTTAATTGATTTAAAGAGAGAAACAAAGCAGCAAATGTTGGAAAGGACCCAGTCAGACAGCCCTGCCCAGCAGTGGGGGACACACAGTGCCTCCCACAGCCACGGGCAGAGCGCGACCAGCAGGACCCCACTCCACTTAATTCAGGGGGAACCCACGGCACAGCACAGCAGGGGACAACACGAGGGGCTCACGAGGAGCAGAAGAGAGCAGGACAAGCACAAAACAGCAGCTGGCCACATTCACCTCCATCCTCAGCAGGAGGAGGAAAGCCTTGTGGAAGCGCTGGCCAGCAGCTCCATCCTCAGTCCGGCTTTGGGCTTCTTGGTCGAGGCACTCGCTGGACTCGGGCCCGGCTTTAGCAGGGCAGGCACCTCCTGCCACAGTAGCGCCCACCGAAGCCACCAAGGCCACCAAGGCTACCCAGGCCGTAGCCCCCAGAGTTGATGGGCACTCCCCCCTCTCTCAGGATGCTGCCCACGGCGGCGGAGGTGGTGGAGCCCACGGCGGTGTTCTGGGGGAAGGAGCTCAGGATGGGCCCAGGCAGCGTCACCACCACGGGAGATGGTTCGATGATCACCCGGGAGTCCTGGCACTGCCTCACGCAGGGCTCGTTGCAGCTGTTGGCCAGCGGGGTGGGCCCGCAGGGACGGCACAGGTCGTAGCAGGACATGGCTGTGGGGTGGCACACCTGGCAGAAAGAGGGGAGGTACAGCACAGGCAGAGAGTGAGAGGCAGGTTTCTCATCAAAAAGGCACAGTTTGGTGTTCAGGCACAGCCTGAACAGGGAGGAAGGAACATTAAAGGGACTTAATAGTGAAGGGGTCCCTGCACTGAAAGCTCAAGACCTTCTCCCACCTCCCAAACCCGTAGCGAGGAACTGAGAGTGTGGAACAAGAGAAAAACAGAAATGGTCTCAGGAGAAGCTGCTCTGAGACCAGAAGAGAAAGAGAAAAGGGACAGAGAAGAGGGACAGAGGAAGGTTCTTGCTGCTCACCTGGTTCACCGAGGAGGAGAAGGCAGGAGAAGTGGATGAGGAGCCTTCACTTGGACGGGCTTTTATACAGCCCAGCACAGCCCCAGGCCCCGGGGCCACCCTCCTCATGTGTTTACAAAGCTCATCTTGCATGGAAAACACTCCCTCCTCCTGAAACAGGCTTTGATTTGGTGCTCCTTCCCCATTTCCATGCTGGTGGCATCCCCCTTCCACCCCAGAACCTCGTTTTATGTGCCATAATTAGAGATCAAACGCTTGCCGTGCCCGGCCTTGTTGATGCAGGCAATTCAGACATTTATGGTGATCTGCTTGGAAAGCAACGTGTTTTTCCTCCTCTGTCTCTCAGTTTAGTCACTGGCTTGTCTGTCTCAGGGCCATTTCCAAATTAAAATTAAAATGCTGCCAGACTCACCCCAGAGAGCTGCAGAGATGGGGAACATTTGCATGTTTTGCACAAACACAGTTCCAGGTATTTTTCTCTGTGTCACGCACCACATGTCTGGTTGGAACCTGTCGTTGGGAATGAAGTTTGTTTTTTAGATAAAAGCCCATTTAGGTCACAAACCCTCCATGGCACCAATTTTTTCGTTTTTCACTCAACATCAACCATTTTGGTCCAGAAACCCCATCACGGTTTCTATTTATGACGTCGCTCCCTTCAGCCCTTGTAGAACCTCCAAAATTTAAATTCCCAACATGGACCGTCAAGAGTTTTGAAAAATGGCTGGTTTTCCAAGTGATTTTTTGAGAAGAATTCCTCCCTGACCCCCAGAGCAACTCCTGGAAAGTCTCAAGGGGTGGGGTTTTTTTTTCCCCTTCAGGGAGCTGAAATGTTTTCCTCCCTGCAAACAAACCACTCAGCACCTGCTGAGCTGGGCAAGTTGGCCTAATTAGGGCTGGACTAAACTCGGGGGTTTATGTCCTGGCACCACAATTTGGTGGCCAGAACATCCACTTAGGAGCGTTCAGGCAACTCTGCCGTAGCAAAAGGAACGAGAGCAATTGGGAACACGGGGCGGGTAATTGGGGTTTGTTCATTAGCATACCCAAACACAGAAACCCAAATGCTTCACTCAGGTGGTGCAGCAAACAAACAATCATTCCTGCTATATTTAGGTAATTTGAGGGGGTAATTTTGGCTGACCAACTGAAGGAAGTCTGCAGCCTGAAACGTTTCTGGAGAGAGAAGCGTTTCATTTCATTCATTAGGGCAGAGTTTATTACGAGGTGATTGCAGCAAATTAAAGAATTAAATTGCCTGTGAAGGGATCAAATTGTTCAACCATCACGCACAGATTTGGGATTTTATTTCTATAAATTTTTTACTTATTTTGAAGGATTCAGTTCGGACAGGAACCAGATTAATTGGGAAGGCATCCTGTAATTATTGAGGCTGAAGAAGTGATCAGCTCCAGGATGTGATCAATTCAAAGCCAGCTTGGACAGGACATTGAGCAACCAGGCGTAGTGGGAGGTGTCCCTGCCTTGGGCATGGGTGGAATTAGAAGATCTTTAAGGTCCTTTTAAACCCAAACCATTGTATCAGTCCACAAATAATGCAATTGGTTTCATAAAATATTTTTTTTTTCATTAAAAAAGCGCGTTGCACTCAAAGCTTCCTCCCAAACAATATCAGAATCTCCATCTTTCATTTACCTTCATTCCACAGTCAGAAGCCACCAGGGTGTGTCTGTCTGCAGGTCCCCAGGGCTGGGCAACAACACTGAGGCTCCATCCTTTGGTTTCTTTCAAGGGCAGAACTTCAAAGTTAGTCCCAAATATTCATTATCGGTTGAGACACACACAGAGGGAACAAACTATGTAAATATTGCAAGTCTGTGACAAAATTTAAATGGTTCTGTCACTTGAAATCCGGCAGCTGAGGTTACTCCCTAAAAAAAAAAAAAAAAAAAAAAAAAACAAAACAAAAAAACCGGGGTTATTAATCTTTGCATTAAAAAGTAGTTTTGTGTGTCACACCAATAAAACCTCTGGGACAGATCTGGGACAGTTCCTTTGAATTCTTACGAGTGTTTAATGCAGCAAGAAAATCAGGTGGGGATATGGATTTTCCAACAGTGTCCCCCTCAGCTGAGACTCCCCCCCAGATCCCCCTCCAGCCCTGGGGAACAGCCC
>NW_020958929.1:0-2010 GCF_003031625.1 Empidonax traillii | reverse complement strand
AAAAGTAGTTTTGTGTGTCACACCAATAAAACCTCTGGGACAGATCTGGGACAGTTCCTTTGAATTCTTACGAGTGTTTAATGCAGCAAGAAAATCAGGTGGGGATATGGATTTTCCAACAGTGTCCCCCTCAGCTGAGACTCCCCCCCAGATCCCCCTCCAGCCCTGGGGAACAGCCCTGGGGAGGACGTGGAGCTGCTGGAACCACTCCAGAGGAGCTGAGCAGGGGGATGGAGCAGCTCTGATCCATCAGAAAGGCTGGCAGAGTTTGGGATTGTTCAGCCTGGAGAGGAGAAGCTTTGTTGGGTGACCTGATTGGGACCTTCCAGGACCTGAAGGGGCTACAAGAGATGTGGGGAGAGACTTTGGAGAAGGGATGGAGGGACAGGATGAGGGGGTGGGTTCAGACTGACAGAGAGGAGGTTTGGGTGGATATTGGGAAGGAATTCCTGGCTGTGAGGGTGGGCAGGGCCTGGCACAGCTTGCCCAGAGAAGCTGTGGCTGCCCCTGTATCCCTGGAAGTGTCCAAGGCCAGGTTGGAACAACCTGGAATAGTGGGAGGTGTCCCTGCCCATCCATGGCAGGGGGTGGAACAAGGTGATTTTTAAGGCCCCTTCCCACCAAACCGTTCCATGATTCCATGATTCCCTGTAATCCCTCCTCCAAGACTGATGTAAAATCGTGGCAAGGACACACAAACCCACGGGCAGGAGTTCATCTGCATCTCCTTGCATGCAGGTTCCCTGAGATGGTGAATGATTCTATTCATTCAATTAGTGGGATTTAATACGAAAACTGTATGGGGAAATTAAAAATAAAGGCATTATGAGGCCAAGAATCCTGACCTGATTACGAGCCGATTAGTGGGATGACAGATGAGGCTTTGCTCTGTTTATCTTAAAGGGGTTTTATTTCTCAAGTCCCTGGGTGTCTGAAGCCAACAGCACACTGGGGGATAATAACACGGCACGGGGGAATGTATAAACCATTAATGAGCACCCTGGGATGTGGCAGCTGATGCGGGGAGGACGCTGAGCTGCCTGATAAGAGTCGTTGCCTCGGGGATCCCCTCCCGACACACCTCGTCCTTTAGGAGGGATTTGCAGGGGGAAATTTTTACTGCTCTTATCAGAGAGGCAAACAAGGAGCAGGTAAACAACTCCAGGCAGGGAATCTGTCTGTAGGCAAGGGCAGATCTCTCGGGGTGTTTGGACACTTTCCCTGACAGGCTGAAAGCTGCAGGTTTTGACACACCAGCCCAAAGATGAGCTACGTGGGGGTAAAAAGGTTTGGGCCACTTTTGGTGGCTGCAGCTTAGGGACAGACCCTTTCATTGGGGTTGATGCCCAAATAAAGCAGAGTAGGGACCAGCTCCTCCAAGTCCTTCTCCACCTGCTCATCCTGGATTGATCCCGGGCATTGCCCCAGCTCAGGTTCAGCATCAGCTCTTGAGCTTATCACCCCCAAATTCTTGGTGACACAACGCCAGAGGTCATGGCCAACACCTGATGGTCTCATTCAGGTGGGTCACATCACTGATGACGTGATCGACGGCCTCTGTCATCGGCCAAGTCCAGGGGACCCTCATGGTAAGGGATTGATTTCCCATTAAAAGGATTTCAACGCGCTTTGCAAACTCCCACCAGCGATTCCCCTGCGTAAAACACTCGTTATCGTATTTTAAGCAGCCAGAGAGAACTCAGAACTTCCAAAATAAAAAAAAAAAAAACAAAAGATATTTGAGAAGCTGATTAGGATCTCACACACAACAGGCTTCTTTAATATTTCAATTAATTTAAGAAAATTCCCACCATTTAGGCCTCCTATTTCTATTCTTATTATTTACTTGTTTTCTTTATTCTCCCCGCCCCACCCCCCTTTTAAGTGTTTCAAAAAAGCAGCTAAATCCACATTGAGACAATTGTTCCTCGGGAACCAACCATTACCTAAGGGATGATTTTTGATGCAGGATTTTCATTAAAAAGGTATTTTTTTTTTTTTTTTTTTTTT
>NW_020958928.1:3916-11288 GCF_003031625.1 Empidonax traillii | reverse complement strand
GTGAGTGACTCGTGGCTCTGTGAGCATTCCCAAATATCCATCACTGAAACTGGAGACCAGAATCAAACCAAAACTGCTGGATTGGAGTGTTTCACACTCCAATCCAGCAGTTTTGGTTTGATTCTGGTCTCCATACAGGCAGACTGATATAATTTTCGATGCCTTCAGCACCCAGCATGGTTTGACACACCTCATCCCAGCAAGGTGCTGGGTGTGAGTCAGGCCAATCCAGATCTCCATCAAAAACAGGGAGAGAAGAGACACTGGACTGGTCACAGCTGGGATTTTGGAAACCCTTGGTGAGAAGTCAAACCCAAAGCCTTCGAAGCCCACTTGAAAATGAATATAATATAATAATAATAATAATAATAATAATAATAATAATAATAATAATGTTATAGAACGATTTGAGAGGCTGAGGGAGATGGGATTGCTCAGCCTGGAGGAGAGGAGGCTCTGGGGAGACCTCAGAGCCCCTTCCAGTGCCTAGAGGGGCTTACAAAAAGGAGGGAGAGGGACTTTTTATGCGGGCAGAGAGTGACAGGACAAGAGGGAGCGGTTTTTAACTGATAGGGGGCAGGGTTAGATGAGAGATTAGGAAGCAATTCCTTGCTCAGAGGGCGGTGAGGCCCTGGCACAAAGATTCACGAGGCAGCTGATTTCCTGAGACAAACCCAAGCTGCAGGAATGGGTTGGGTTTGGGGGGAAAGGAGGGACAGTGGCATCCACTGCCCTGCAGGAAGGTCCAGAAGCAGATGCCACCAAAATGCCATTTTTGGAGCTTGGGATGCTACTCCATTGACTAAATCCAGGAATGTCCTCACAGACCCACTGCAGTCAGTACCTTTGGAAAGGCTGGCACAGCTGGGATTGTTCAGCTGGAGAAGAGAAGCTTTGGGGGGACCTGAGTGTGGCCTTGCAGGGCCTGAAGGAGATCCAGGAAAGATGGAGAGAGACTATTGACAAGGGCTGGAGGGACAGGACAAGGGGGAATGGCTTGAAGGCAGGGTTAGATGGGATATTGGGAAGGAATTCTTCCCTAGCAGGGTGGTGAGGGGCTGGGATAGAATTCCCAGAGAAGCTGTGGCTGCCCCTGGATCCCTGGAAGTGTCCCAGGCCAGGTTGGATGGGGCTTGGAGCACCCTGGGCTGGTGGAAGGTGTCCCTGCCCATGGCAGGGGGTGGCACTGGATGAGCTTTAAGGTCCCTTCCCACCCAAACCATTCCAGGATTCCATGATCCCATCACCCCTTCTCTGCTGTGTCACGAATGACTCAGAGCTCTGCATTCCTACGGGGTGGGTTCCCACCCTGACCTTTCCTGATGACACCCAGAAAGCCTCCTCCCCTCTGCAGCTGATTTGCTTACAAACAGCCTCAGTGAATGACAAGGAAGCTTTTGCATCCATTTGGGTCGGGCACACACAGGCATGTCCCTCCTGCCTGTATCACATCTCCACTTCCTTTTCAAAATGCAGAACCTTATTAAATATTAACTATTATGCCAACTGAAGGATTGATTTCAGAGCAGAAGCCGTGCCTGCAGGATGAGTTTGTTTCTTACCCTTCTGAGCAGATGTAAATTCAAAGAGCTGCAGTTTGTTTGTTGTCTGCAAGCTGTGAGCCTGCCCAGGTAATTGCATACACAAATCTGCCACTTGCATATACAAATATCTTTTTTCATGTGCACAGCTGCCTAGTTCACTGAGGAGATTTTTCAGGGACAATTCAACCACAGTTGAAAACAAAAAAACAAACCAAACCAACAAACCAAACTAAATAGGAAGCCTTACCCTGCCAGCAGTATCTGTTTGAAAGCCTGTCCTCAAGTCCAAAAAAATATGGGCCAGACTTTTCCACTACACACATGCAGCATCATGGTGCAACTCAGGCAAACGAAGGCTTGAGAAGAAAACATGAGTTTTCCAAGCTATTTTAGTTGCAGCTTCAAACACTTCTTTTCTAGGGAAGCAGCCCCGAGCTGTGGGTCTCATTCTCCAGTGGGTGTTTTGAGTCCTGCTGTTCTGCCCTCCCGGGACAATTCCACTTAAGCAACAGCCAGAACTTCTGCCAAGGGTGCAGGAGGAGTGCAAGACACTAACCACACATAAACCACAATTTACATTTTGATAAAAGTATGAAAATGCCCCATTTGGGTTTGTGACTGAGGCCAACAAATGCCTCTGGTAACAGGCACCAGCTCTGGGATCCCAGCACAGGGAGCACATGGAGCTGCTGGAGAGAGCCCAGAGGAGGCACCAAGAGGATCCCAGGGCTGGAGCAGCTCTGCTGGGAGGAAAGGCTGGCACAGCTGGGATTGTTCAGCTGGACAAGAGAAGCTTTGGGGGGACCTGAGTGTGGCCTTGCAGGGCCTGGAGGGGCTCCAGGAAAGGTGGAGAGAGACTATTCCCAAGGGATGGAGGGACAGGACAAGGGGAAATGGCAGGGTTAGATGGGATATTGGGAAGGAATTCCTGGCTGTGAGGGTGCAACTGTGGCTGCCCCTGGATCCCTGGAAGTGTCCAAGGCCAGGTTGGATGGGGCTTGGAGCAACCTGTGCTGATGGAAGGTGTCCCTGCCCATGGCACAGGGTGGGATGGGATCATCTTCCAGATCCCTTCCAACCCAAACCAGCCTGTGATTCAGTGATCTCTCCCTGCACATCTGCTCCACCCTCCCTTCACCCCACAGACAGCACACCCTGCCCTCCCCACCTGAACAAAACAACCACCTGTGTGAGGGGTTTGGGTATTCCCCGGGGATATCAAACCCTTCATCTCCTCCTTGTGCTTCATTCTTTTAAAGAAAAATAGAAGAAGGAGAAGAGGGAAGGGTGGCTGGCTGAGCAAACAGGTTCTCCCAAGCTCTGCCACAGCACAGGGAACTCCACGGGGCAGCAACCCTGTGTCCTGCCTCAGGCACTTATTTATGCTTGCAGGGTGGCTGGGCCTGAAGGCTTGGATCAATGACATATTGGTTTCCAATGCTTTAAGATCCTCTTAACATCTGAAAGGCAAGACTGGCTAGAAATGATGTGTCAGGTATCTGCTGCCCACCTTTTCCCAGCATCCCTTCTGTCAGCTCTTGGGTAGGAGCCAAGGCAGCCCTTGCAGAAACGCGAGTCATGTCCTGGCCCAGCTGGACACCAGTGAAAAATGAGCCTTTGGGGAGGGATGATTAAAGCCATTCATGGGACAGCCACGGCTTAAAACATTCCCCCTGCTCCACGTGCACTGGATAACGCTGGATTTCACCAACCCCCTGCTCTGATCCATCTGCAAATGCCGCCCTGAGCTCACTTACTTCTGGGTTCCCGAGGTCCATCCACTGTTATCTTGATGGCTCTGTGGTAGGTGGCTACTTGGGGGGGGTTTGTGAACACCGTGATTGTCAACGTGAAGCTTTTCCCTGCAACAGGAGGAAAAAGAAAAAGGAAAGGTGTTACTGAGCGAAGAGAACCCGTTTCTGGTAGCACTCAAACACCCTGAAAAGAGAACTCGTTTCTGGTAGCGTTCAAACATTGCAGCTGAAGATAAAGCTGTGCCCAGAGAGTGGGGCGTGTAATCCCAGTGCTGGATTCGTTCCCTCCGTGGCAGCAGCTCAAAGCTTTCAGGGAAAAGAATTAATTTATATTTAAATGATCTACGCTCTGTTTATATATATATATATATATATATATAAAAGAGGAGGTTACCCCTAACAGTTGGAGTTTATCTGATATGCAGCTGGGACTTTATCTGTGCTTTCTAGAGGCTGGTAGTTCAGAGAGGCTCAGAAACCGTGGCTGACTCTTTCCAAAACTGCCACGGGAATCTGATCAGCAGCACTTGTGAAAATTAAAGAGAACTGGGTGCTCAGATGGTAAAATCCCACGCCTTGTGGTTGAGGCCACCAGGAGATCAGTTCCACATTGTGACCCAGAACCCTTCAAAAATCATGTGCTGCTGCAATGCCAAGAAACAAGAGAATGGAAAAAAAAAATAAAAATTAAAAAATAAAAATCCCTGCAGCCCATCCACAGAGAATGAAAACATTTTATGGGGACACAGCAGAGCCATAATGCTCGGTTTCTCTGTTATTCAGCAAGAAAATCGTGAAGGTCTCTCCCATGGCACAGTTCTGAGATGGGGAAAGGGCTGCTGCCGCCCCTGGATTTACTTCTGGCCTTTTTGAAATGACAAAAGTAACATCCTGCATCTCTGATGCACAGACCTCGTCTGTGCCTTCCCCACAGCCTTGGCATGGGCAGCAGGGAAAACACTGCCCTGTCAGCAGGTTCAGCGCAGTCCTCCCAGCAGCACAGACGACCCAGACGCTGCCAGAAATCATTGTTATCAGCCAGAGACATCAGGGGACATCACCCCAACTTAGATAACCAGGAAACTGCTGTAAGAAAATTGAGGTTCTCCTCCTCTGGGCACGTGGAGATCTGCCTTCATCTCCCCCGAGCAAGGATGGCCGTGCTCTCGACCTCCTTTAAATACCACTTACAGCTTTACAGCTTTCCTAATCTTTCCCTGCCAGCACAGCAGATCTTTCTATGAGGCATCAGCAAGAAGGTTTGATAAACTTTCCCCCCCCAAAAAACTTTATCACCCATCACGTCAGACTTAACAAATGTCAGAGGAGCCCCTGTAGATTTGCCTTCTTTCCAAAATCCAGTTTCTCTGTATCCTTATATGTGACACTCAGATCACTAAGACTGAAAGAAACTCAGAAAATATACTTTATTCTCTTTACTAATCTGCAGTATTTTCACCCATCTTGCTTCCAGTTTGGGTTTGTTTTTTTGTTTTGTTTTGTTTTGTTTTTAACAACTGCTGCTCTGCTAGAACACGTAGTAAATTTATTTCTTTAGCAGGCTCTTGAGATGTTTCTATATGTAAAATAAAGGCAGGGAAAAAACCCCAAACAACAATAGTGAAATGTGGCAAAACGTGGCCACACTAACAGTCTCCAAGACCAGAATCAAGAAGAAGAGGGAGGTGAAGAAACTTTCTCAAGATTTCCTGCAGAGCAGACGATCTCTGAGCCCCTGTGAGGCTGGGACACGAGCTGGCAAGAGCAGGAAGACACTTAACTTATTTCTTGTTGACAGAGGACTATTCATTAACCACATACTGGTTAACCACAGGCCTATATAACCATAAACCTACGTGTCACTCACTGCTCTCACCCATAATTCTGGCTGCGTGTGTTTTTTTTTTTTTTTCCTCGGGTTTGTTCTGTTCCATTTACATTCGCCTTTATTAAGTGGTTTTATCACTTCTGCATTATTCATCCTTTATGGGTCTGGTTGACAAAGGCACGTTTAGATTGGAGGTATTATCAGGGAAATCTGTGTTTTGTGGATATACCTGTTTTGGGGTGACAGCAGCACCGTAAAACTCTCCTCCTTGTTTGTATGTATTATGATACAACCATAAACCAGACTTTTATTTTCAAATACCCCTGCATAATGCACTTACACCTGTGTGTGTGCACCTACAGACTGCCCAAAGCTGAGCCAGGCAGCCCAAGTGAGGGACTGACCTCTGTGGGGAATGTAAAGAGGGACCAAACACCCCCCAAAAAAATCATTCTGAAACTCTGGCCTTGCTTGGATGCCCCCGATAATCACGATGACGATTTGATGATGTCCCAGCAGTGACAGCCAACAGCTATCCCTGCCAGTTCCTAATATCAGCCACGTGGCACCTCAGGAGCACAAGGATTAAGTTGTCCAGAGGTGGGACCGGGCTCTGCCTTTGGGAACCCTTCCCGCAGACACCGAGACCTCGTACGTGTTAAGGGCAGAGCCCAAGACTCACTCACTGCTTCCATCTGCTCTTCCCTTGCAAGCAGGGTAGGAAAATCTGCTTGGTAATGTTTATTTTTGCGAGAGCTTTAAGGTCAGAACCCTTCCCCAGAAAAAAAAAGTAATGGAAACAGCAGCATTTCTGGCCCGGGATACAATGGTGACTTTTGGAATGTTCTCCGGACGATGTTGGTGGGTTTGGTGGAGAATGAGCTCTCAAAAGTGCCCTCAGGAGTCACTGCTGATTTGACAGCTGAAGGCACAGAATCCCAGAATCACTGAGCTTGGAAAAGACCTCCCAGAGCCTGGAGTCCAAGCTGTGCCCCATCCCCACCTTGTCCCCCCAGCCCAGAGCACTGAGTGCCACGGCCAGGCCTGCCTTGGACACCTCCAGGGCTGGGCACTCCAAACCACCACCTCGGATGGATTAAACCAGTTGTCCCCACGTGACTTTACAGGACTGCCCACGAGATCCCCTGACACAGCAAAGCTGCAAGGGCTTAAGAGGAAGTAAAAGCACAGCGTCCTTCTGCCTGACAGGAGGGGGAAACAGGGAGGGGTTTGGTCTCTTCCAGGGAACAAGGGACAGGAGGAGAGGAGACTGCCTAAAATTGTGCCAGGGGAGGCTCAGGTTGGCCAGGAGGAGGAATTTGTGGCTGGAAAGGGTGGTGAGGCCTTGGCAGGGACTGCCCAGGGAGGTTTGGAGTGCCCAGCCCTGCAGGTGTCCAAGGCAGGCCTGGCCGTGGCACTCAGTGCTCTGGGCTGGGGGACAAGGTGGGGATGGGGCACAGGGGGGATCCATGGGCTGGGAGGGCTTTTCCAGCCTAAATGATTGTGGGATTCTGTGATACCATCTCCCAGGACCTGCTCAGCAATACCATTCCTGGACCACCATGAGGTGAGGATCAACCTGATCCAGCAAAATGGGCTCGTGGAAGGTGTCCCTGCCCGTGGCAGGGGGTGGAATGAGATGAGCATTAAGGTCCCTCCCAACCCAAACCGTTCCATCACTCCATGATCAGAACAAAGCATCCGAGAACAAAGCCTCTGCTGCTGCTGTGCCTGTGCTCTGCAGCGAAATGCAGGAACCTGGAGCCTGAATCCCACCTGCAGCCCACCTGCAGCCCAGCTGCCAGAGGCTGGGAGCAGAAGAATTCCCAGCTCACAGGATTCCAGTGGTCCCTCCAGAGCAGCTCGGCAGGGCTCTAGAGGGAGCAATAGGCTCGTGAGCTGAGGCCCCTGGGAACGTCTGAGAGGAGCCAAGGGGGGGAAAGAATGACTCCCAAGTGACAGCACGGTCACATGAAGCCGCTGTGCGTTGCTTTAGTCATCCCTGAGCAGTGTCATGGTCAGCTGGGGCCGGGGGTGGGAAGGGAACACTGAAAATGTAAGTGGCTGCACGGGCAGATGCAGAAGGGAATGAGAACAGACACAGCTTGGACCTGTCATTTCATTTTAACCCACTCTTTTCTCAGGCAAAAAAAGCCACTGATTGATTCCACCGATGAAGGTTCATCCGAACAGAGGAGAGAAAAAAGAAACAAACCAGAGTTAAAGTTTTAGAAGTTTGGCCTTGG
>NW_020958928.1:0-3540 GCF_003031625.1 Empidonax traillii | reverse complement strand
CACGGGCAGATGCAGAAGGGAATGAGAACAGACACAGCTTGGACCTGTCATTTCATTTTAACCCACTCTTTTCTCAGGCAAAAAAAGCCACTGATTGATTCCACCGATGAAGGTTCATCCGAACAGAGGAGAGAAAAAAGAAACAAACCAGAGTTAAAGTTTTAGAAGTTTGGCCTTGGAGGAGGGAAAGGGAATTCAGGCCAAGAGATGAGGTTGATGCAATCACTGCCTTTTGCTTTTGGGATTTGTTCTGCTGATCACAGACGGGCCATTAGATTTGTTTAGTGGTTTTTGCTTTTGTTGCTTTTTATAAAAAAAAAAAAAAAAAAAAAATTCTTACGGTAAATTATTGGATAAAAAGAAGAGGCAAGAGAAGGAAAGGAGCCAAGAAGTGTCTGTGCTGACAAGGACAAAAGGTATAGGTGGAAAACCATGAAATGTATTGCACAAATGCAACACAAATGGCATTACAGACATTTCTATTACATTAGGGAGAGAATTCCAGGCTCTGGTAAAAAAGATTAGGATTTGGGTTTTTTTTTTCATCCAGCTTCTACTTTTTGGTGCTCTTGTGTTAAACCACGCTAAGTGATCAATTTGATCCATCCTTGCAGGTTCTCACAACGTCTCCCTGGGCATCTGCCAGAGCCAAGGTACCCAGTGCATTTTAATAACATGCCTGTCTGCATCCCTGGGCAGGATGCAACACTTCCACCTCCATTCCCAACCACCAGCTGCTGAACACTGGGGCCAACTTCTGCCGTTCTTATCTCTGAAATCCCTGAGCACTCCAAATCTAATCAATAGGATGAGGAGAGCCAACATAATCCCACCTCTCATTAGTTAACTGCTGCTTCTCAGATGAGAGAAAGATTTTTGCAGGTGTTCAAGCTGCAAAAAGCCTGAATGACTCCAAATTCTGTGCTCAGATGGGGGCTATTTTTTTCTCCTGTCCCTGCTGAGCAGTCAGAATAAAACTCTGCCTGTTGTGTTTGGTCCAGTGGTTGCTTCGTCAGAAAAAAAAAAAAAAAATAGAAGCTGCAGCTGGAGAAAACAGCATCAGAAAAAAAAAAATAACATGATTTGTTTACCATCAGCACCACAGACACCACTGGATTTAAATATGAAATAAAGCTGTTATTCACCTCATCTGCCACCACGCTGGCAATGGTTTATAAATTCTGATCCCCACAGGCCAACGGTCCAAGCAGAGAAATGTGAATGTGGGGAGATGGAGAAAATTGGGGTGTTTGCCCAGAAAAATACAAGGGAGGTTTGGAGCCCCTTCCAAGAGGGTTGGAGAGGGACTTTGGACAAGGGATGGAGGGACAGGACAAGGGGGAATGGCCTTCAGCTGAAAGAGAGAAGGGTTGGATGAGATATTGGGAAGGAATTCCTGGCTGGGAGGGTGGGCAGGCCCTGGCACAGGTTGGGCAGAGAAGCTGTGGCTGCCCCTGGATCCCTGGAAGTGTCCAAGGCCAGGTTGGACGGGGCTTGGAGCACCCTGGGCTGGTGGAAGGTGTCCCTGCCCATGGCAGGGGGTGGCACTGGATGAGCTTTAAAGTCCCTTCCAACCCAAACCGGTGTGTGATTCCAAGAGCTGCCCATGGGAATCAGCTGCAGGGGCTGTGGAGCTGTTTGTGTATTTTTTAGGGATGTTTTGCAGGTGTAAGTGCGTGTCAAGCTGGAGATTTGGGAAATACACCCGCTCTGCTGCTGCCAAAGCAGCCTGGCTCGGCAGAAAGGTGCACTCTGAACATTTCTGTCGAGTGTCTCACTCCAGGAAGTTCTTATATCTGTGTTTACACAGCATCTACTTACCCAGAATGAAATCTCCCCCGTGCTGAATCAATGGGGGTTTTGTTCTGGAATTTATATGGGGCCAAAAGCGGCCCTGCTGCAAACTTGGACCCAGCCATGAAATACTGATTTATTTTTTTTTCCTATTGCAATAAGAGTGGAAAACCAGCTTAATTTTGCAGGGGCATGGCTGGTGCTGGCTTTGCCCCTTCCCCTCCTTTCCCAGCTCCCTGCAGCACCACTCAGTGCTTATCCAAGACATGCACTTCACACTCTTCTCCTCCCTCTACATTCTCCAAGCCTTTTTCTTTTTTTTTTTTCTGATTAACAACTCAAAAGCTGTGGTGGAGAGCAGCAGAGCTGCCTGACTTGCCCTGCTGTGGGATTCCCAGAGCTAGAAGTCCAGAAGAAGGATGAGTTTAGGATGGAATTACTTCAAAACAGTACTTTGATGAAACCAGAATAATGGTGCCCAGCCAAAACGTCCCAATTATTTGGGTACATTTAACCTGAGGCGACACAAAGCAGCCAAAATCACAGCGCTGAAATCAAGCAGCATCAACAGAGACACCATCCAGCCTAAGCAGGCACCAAAAATTGGGGGTTACCTTTATCTGGGTGGTAAGGACAGTCCCTGATTGCCATTTCCCCTGACAAGCTGCTTTTTTTTTTCAGCAGCACGGAGCATAAACCCCGAGCCTGCAGGCTGCAGCCGTGAAAGATTTGCAGCAGCAGATGCAGAAGCTGCTTTTTTCCACTCGCTGTCCCCTCACAGCTGTTAAAATAAAGCTGACTCAGGCCCCGAGCAGCTGCTCCGGCGGCCACGCGCGGGTGGGTGATGTACGGCGGGTCCTGTGCGGGGCCCTCGGCATCAGGTGCACCAGGGATGCTCCAAACCTGCCCCTGCCACCACGTGCTTCCCTTGGCACTGGAGAATTCCCGGGCTTGGCTTCCCTGGAGTTGTCTGGGGCAGCGATCTGGGCTCTCAGCTCCTCAGGGGGAGGCGTGGAAAGACTCCAGGAAAGGCCTGGGGGGAGTCTCAGGCAGATCCTGGAAGATGCAGGTTCCAGAAAAGGAGGAAAACCATCACAGGGAGCATCCTGCAGGAGTCTGGAGCTGCTGTCCAGGATATCAAGTGCCAAAATCAAGGGATGAAAACGCTCTGGGAGATCCTCAGAGGAGTCTCAAGTGGATCCAGGAATACAGAGCTGCTACTAAAAGAGCAAAAACATCTTGGGAAGCTCCCCTGGAGTAGTCTGGGAGTGCTCCCTGGGATCTCAGCTCCCACGAGGAGCTGTGAGGGAGGTCCTAATGTCACTTTTCCCCCACTTTTGCTGTGCTGCAGTGCTACCAACACTTCCCTCAGGAAAACAGGAGAACATCCTTCTGATGGGATAAACAGAAAATGCCAGCACCCAGCACGCCCAAAACTTGTCACTGCCACTACCACTGTGCCACAACCCCACATTTTTTTGCTTGAATGTTGCTTTTTATCCATTGCTGATCAACCAACACCTTCAGTGTTTCACCTGAAGCCCTCGGAGGAGTGACAGCCCCTTGCAGGACAGGGATTGCTCACAGCCTCAAGCGTTGCAAGGGTGGGACTCAGCTCCCTCAAACAGCCCCAGTTTCCCTCCCTGTGGTTTATTTTGGGGGGGCCCAGATGTTGACACGTTCATCTGACAGGGGGCTGTGTGCAGCCAGTTTCAGTTCTGCGCCGAGGAGCGGTTTCACTTCCCC
>NW_020958927.1:7976-11292 GCF_003031625.1 Empidonax traillii | reverse complement strand
GGGGAGCCCCAAAAAACCCAGGGGGAACCCCAAAAACCCGGGGGGGAGCCCCAAAAACCGGGGGGGGGGGCCCAAAAAACGGGGAGGGGCAAAAATCCCAAAGAAATGGGGGGCTGGGGTGGGGTAAGGACCCCAAAAAGGGGGGCAGGACCCCAAAAAGTGAGTGGGGACCCCAGAAAAGGGGGTAAGGACCCCAAAAAGTGATTAGGGACCCTAAAAATGGGGGGGCAGGACTCCAAAAAGGGTGTGTAGGACCCCAAAAAGGGGGTGCAGGACCCCAAAAAAGGGGGAATTGAGGGCACAGGACCCCAAAAAAGGAGGAAATGAGGACACAGGACCCCAAAAAAGGGGGAAATGAGGGCACAGGACCCAAAAAAAGGGGGAATTGAGGGCACAGGACCCCAAAAAAGGGGGAAATGAGGGCACAGGACCCAAAAAAAGGGGGAAATGAGGGCACAGGACCCAAAAAAAGGGGGAAATGAGGGCACAGGATCCCAAAAAGGGTGTGTAGGACCCCAAATCAGGGTGTCCCGTGCCAGGCTGTCCCTTTTGCCCCCCAGGGGAAGCAGGACAAGGTGGTCCTGCAGACCCCAAAAAAGGGGGAAATGAGGACACAGGACCCCAAAAAAGGGGGAAATGAGGGCACAGGACCCCAAAAAGGGTGTGTAGGACCCCAAATCAGGGTGTCCCGTGCCAGGCTGTCCCTTTTGCCCCCCAGGAGAAGCAGGACAAGGTGGTCCTGCAGGCCGAGGTGGCGAACCTGCGGCAGAACAACCGGCGGCTCCAGCAGGAATCGACCTCGGCCGCGCGGCAGCTCCGGCGCTTCGCCAGGATCTTCTCCGGGGCCGGGGCTGCTGAGGAGCCCTGAGGGGCACACAGGGGGCTGGGGGGGCTCCAGGACCACCCCCTGGGGCTCAGAGACCCCCCTGGGGCTGAGAGACCCCCCCGGGACAGCGACATCTCCTGTGGGATCGTCCCTGTGGGATCAGGAACAGCCGGAGCTTCGCCAGGAGCTGGAGCTGCTGAGAGGGACAGGAGGGGCACTCAGGGGTCTGGGGGGCTCCAGGACCACCCCCCTGGGGCTGAGAGACCCCCTGGGGACAAGGACACCCCCTGGGGACAAGGACACCCCCCAGGACAGCGACATCTCCTGTGGGATCGTCCCTGTGGGATCGGGAACAGCCGGAGCTTCTCCAGGATCTTCTCCAGGAGCTGGAGCTGCTGAGAGGGACAGGAGGGGTCTGGGGGGGCTCCAGGACCACCCCCTGGGGCTGAGAGACCCCCCTGGGGACAAGGACACCCCCCTAGGACAGCGACATCTCCTGTGGGATCGTCCCTGTGGGATCGGGAACAGTCGGAGCTTCTCCAGAATCTTCTTGAGGAGCTGGAGCTGCTGAGAGGGACAGGAGGGGTCTGGGGGGCTCCAGGACCACCCCCCGGGACTCAGAGACCCCCCCGGGGCTGAGAGACCCCCCTGGGGACAAGGACACCCCCCTGGGGACAAGGACACCCCCCAGGACAGCGACATCTCCCGTGGGATCATCCCTGTGGGATCGGGAACAGCCGGAGCTTCACCAGGATCTTCTCGAGGAGTTGGAGCTGCTGAGAGGGACAGGAGGGGCACTCAGGGGTCTGGGGGGGCTCCAGGACCACCCCCCGGGGCTCAGAGACCCCCCCGGGGCTGAGAGACCCCCTGGGGACAAGGACACCCCCCCCAGGACAGCGACATCTCCCGTGGGATCGTCCCTGTGGGATCGGGAACAGCCGGAGCTTCACCAGGATCTTCTCGAGGAGCTGGAGCTGCTGAGAGGGACAGGAGGGGTCTGGGGGGGCTCCAGGACCACCCCCTGGGGCTGAGAGACCCCCCCGGGGCTGAGAGACCCCCTGGGGACAAGGACACCCCCTCAGGACAGCGACATCTCCCGTGGGATTGTCCCTGTGGGATCAGGAACAGCCGGAGCTTCGCCAGGAGCTTCTCCCGGAGCTGGAGCTGCTGAGAGGGACAGGAGGGGTCTGGGGGGGTTCCAGGACCACCCCCCGGGGCTGAGAGACCCCCCTGGGGCTCAGAGACCCCTCCGGGGCTGAGAGACCCCCCTGGGGACAAGGACACCCCCCTAGGACAGCGACATCTCCCGTGGGATCGTCCCTGTGGGATCGGGAACAGCCGGAGCTTCTCCAGGATCTTCTCCTGGAGCTGGAGCTGCTGAGAGGGACAGGAGGGATCTGGGGGGGTTCCAGGACCACCCCCCGGGGCTGAGAGACCCCCCCGGGGACAAGGACACCCCCCAGGACAGTGACATCTCCCGTGGGATCGTCCCTGTGGGATCAGGAACAGCCGGAGCTTCGCCAGGAGCCGGGAACGGGATGGAGGATCTGGGGGGGCTCCAGTGGATTTGGGGGGCTCCAGGACCCCCCCCCTGAGGACAAGGACACCCCCCTGGGGGCACCAACAATCCCAGGATCCATCCAGGGGGACTTTTTGGGACCGGAGGAGTCTCCATATGGGACTGAGGACCCTCCATATGGGATTGGGGGGGTCCATATGGGATTGGGGGGGTCCATATGGGGCCAGGACCCTCCATATAGGATTGGGGGGGTCCATATGGGATTGGGGGGGTCCTTGTAGGACCAGGAGCCTCCATATGGGATTAGGGGGGTCCCTGTAGGATCAGGACCCTCCATATGGGATTGGGGGGTCCCTGTAGGACCAGGACCCTCTTTATGGGATTGGGGGGGGTCCATATAGGATTGGGGGGGTCCCTGTAGGACCAGGACCCTCTTTATGGGATTGGGGGTGTCCATATAGGATTGGGGGGGTCCCTGTAGGACCAGGACCCTCTTTATGGGATTGGGGGTGTCCATACAGAGCTGGGACCACCCTTTTGGGACCAAACCCCCCCCCCCCCCCCTTATTTAGGACCAACAAGAGCAGGAGCTTCCAGAGGGGACCAAAAGGATCCCGATGGAATTGGGACCATCCCTGTGGGGCCAGGAGGCTCCAAATAGGGCCGAGGGAGCCCTGTGGGGCCCAGGAATGTCCCTATAGGGCCAAGGGATCCTTATAGGGTCTGGGACTGCCCCTATAGGGCCAAGGGATCCTTGTAGGGTCTGAGACAGTCCCTATAGGGCCAAGGGATCCTTGTAGGGTCTGGGACTGTCCCTATAGGGCCAAGGGATCCTTATAGGGTCTGGGACTGTCCCTATAGGGCCAAGGGATCCTTGTAGGGTCTGGGACTGTCCCTATAGGGCCAAGGGGATCTGTAGGGCCCAGGACAGTCCCTATAGGGCCAAGGGGATCTGTAGGGCCCAGGACAGT
>NW_020958927.1:0-1889 GCF_003031625.1 Empidonax traillii | reverse complement strand
GGGGATCAAACTGGGACTGGTGCAAAATGGGAGGGACCGGAACCAGTGTCCCAGGACTGGTCCCAGTTTGGGGGGGGGTAACTGGTCCCAGTTTGGGGGGGTTATTGGTCCCAGTTTGGGGGGGTAACTGGTCCCAGTTTGGGGGGGTTACTGGTCCCAGTTTGGGGGGGTTACTGGTCCCAGTTTGGGGTCACTCACGGCGTAGAGAAGGATCCGGTTCTCCTTGTCCTCCTTGGGGTACAGCATGTTGTTACTGGGGGGAAACTGGGAGTTACTGGGGGGAACTGGGAAGGGACTGGGGGGAACTGGGAAGGGACTGGGGCATTCCCAGTCTATTTCCAGTATACTCCCAGTGTATTCCCAGTGCATTCCCAGTGTATTCCAAATATATTCCCAGTGTAATCCCAGTGCATTCCCAATGCATTCCCAGTGTAATCCCAGTGCATTCCCAATGCATTCCCAGTGCATTCCCAGTGTATTCCCAATGCATTCCCAGTGCATTCCCAGTGTATTCCCAGAGTATTCCCAATATGTCCCGCTGTAATTCCCGCTTTTCCCCCCGTTATTCCCGCCGTTATTCCCGCTTTTCCCGCCGTTATTCCCGCTCTACTTCCCGCTTTTCCCGCCGTTATTCCCGCTTTTCCCGCCGTAATTCCCGTTATTCCCGCTGTAATTCCCGCTTTTCCCCCCGTTATTCCCGCTGTAATTCCCGCTTTTCCCGCCGTTATTCCCGGTGTAATTCCCGCTTTTCCCGCCGTTATTCCCGTTATTCCCGCTGTAATTCCCGCTTTTCCCGCCGTTATTCCCGCTGTAATTCCCGGCGTTCCCCACCATTCCCGGCCCCCCCTCCAGGAACCCGCCGGGCGGGTCATCCCCGCGTGTCCCCGCTGTGATTCCCGCGGTAGTTGCCGTTCTTCCCGCTGTTCCCTCACCATTCCTGGCAGAACCGGATCCCGACGAATCCCGGCTCGTACCCCCCGTCCGCCTCCATTGCCGTCACGTGACCTTCCCTCCCTCACGTGACCGCGGGCCACGCCCTTTCCCGCCTCACCCCATTGGTCCGTCTCCCCTCTTAAACCCGCCCCCTCTCTCTCGCCATTGGTTTGCCGGCGTCACGTGGGGCGCGGCGGCGCCGCTGATTGGCCGGCGGCGGGGCCTGAAGGTTCCAGAAGCGGCGGCGGTTCGGGGGGTCCCGGAGGGTCCCGGAGGGTCCCGGAGGGTCTCGGGGCCGTTTTTTGGGGGTCGCGGGGCCGTTTTTTGGGGGTCCCGGCTCGGCAGGGTCCCCGCCCGGGGCGGTCCGTGGGCCCGGCGGGTCCCGGTTGGGGGGCCCGGCGGGTCCCGGTTTGGGGTTGGGTTGGGGGGGGGGTCCCGGTTTTGGGGGTCGCGGGGGGCGATGAACGGGGCGATGAACGGGGCGGGGGCCCCGCCGGGCCCTGTGTGGCTGTCGGTGAGCAGCTCCCTGAACGCCTTCCGAGCCTGCAAGCGCTTCTCGCCCGCGCTCACCATCGCCGAGCTCAAGGTACCGAACCGGGACCCCCCCCCGGGACTGGGAACCCCCAACTGGGGCTGGGAACCCCCAACTGGGACCCCCAACTGGGACTCTCCAACTGGGGCTGGGATCCCCCAACTGGGGATGGGACCCCCGAACAGAGACCCCCAAACCCTGCCCAGGGACCCCCCAACTGGGACTCCTCAACTGGGACCCCTGAGCAGGAACCCCCAATCTGGGACCCCCTAAAACCCGACCAAGGGACCCTTGACCGGGGACCCCCAACAAGGACCCCCCCTCCCCCCATTTCTGTGGGACCCCCTGTGACCCCCCCATGTCCCTGGGTGACCCCCTGTGAGCCCCCCATGTCCCTGTGACCCCCTCATGTCCCTGGGTGACC
>NW_020958926.1:30063-31385 GCF_003031625.1 Empidonax traillii | reverse complement strand
TGCTTCTCTGCCCTCCTGCCTACCTGGGCCTTTTAGGCAGCAACGTTTATGGGGTTTGTGAGGACATGGCCTTCATGAGGAGAGAGGCTTTATGCAGAGAGATCTTTTAGGATGAGAGCTCTATCATGAGGTGTATGGGGTGTATGAGGACAGTGCTTTTATGACATTTATGGTGTTTATGAGGGCAGAGCCTTTATGAGGTTTATGGCATTTATGAGAACATCTCCTTTATGATGTCAGCCCCATGAGGAGGTTTATGGGCCTTATGACAACAGGGGCCTTATGAGGTCTTCACTGTTATGAGGTGTGTGAGGGTTTTGAGGACAGTGCCTTTATGAAGTTGCTCCATTACAGGGTGGAAGGGTTCTATGAGCACAGAGACCTTCTGAGGCTGCCCCATTGTGAGGTGCTTTATGAGGAGAGACACTTTAGGATGATCCCTTTATGAGGTTTATGAACTTATGAGGACAGCACTATTATGACATGTGTGGGGTTTATGAGGCCTGAACTTTTATGAGGTGGAGAGGGTTTATGAAAGCAGAGCTTTTATAACATTTATGTGTGTTTTGAGGACATGGCCTTTATCATGGGAGCCCTTTATGAGGTTTATGTGCTTTATGGGGCCTGCACCATTATGAGGTTTATGGGTGTGATGGTTCAGACCTGGCTCCCTGCCAAATGCCCAAAATCACAGTAGCAACCCCTTCCCCCTCCTTTCTTCCCTTAGGGCAAAGGAAAAAAAAAACTATAAAAAATTTGAAGAACCCGGAATCAAGCTAATTATATAAAAATATATATATTTATGTAAATTACAAGTATATACAATAAGGATGCCATGTACACAGTGTAGGTAATCCAAACACCCCCTGAAGGGAAAGGGAAAGGGGAAAAGGGGACAAAAGGGGACAAAAAGGGACACCGAACAGATATACACAATCAAACTCAAGAACTATAAACATAGATAGCAAAACAAATCTCACCACGTCCCTTAGAAAGGCAGGATTGGCAGACACAGCCAGTGCTCTCCAAACCTTCCACGTGGCAGGCCAGGGGTCACTGAAGGCCTCAGCCATAGATAAGCAAGACCAACGCAAGGACTCCCTGCCCTGAACCTCACTGGAAGAGAAGAGAGTGAGGTCTCTGATCTCCAACTTATTTATACTCTGGTTTACATAAAAAACACATGAAATACTTGGGTACATGACCACTTCCTTGGTTACAAGCTGGTTACCAGGAAGGCCTAGAACAAAACCGTCACAGGGAGGAATCTTCATTCATATTCCATTTTGGGATTCAGACTGACCATTCCATCGCAGGGGTTC
>NW_020958926.1:22518-25020 GCF_003031625.1 Empidonax traillii | reverse complement strand
TCTAGTGGAAGGCGTCCCTCGCTGCCCATGGCAGGGAGTTGAAACGAGATGGTCTTTAAGGTCCCTGCTAAACCCAAACTATTTTGTGATTCCATGGTGATTCTGTCTTTGCAGGTACAGGCAGAACCCAAGCCTGCTCTTCACAGCCTTCCCCTGCCCCTCTACAAAACACAACAGGCCACAAGGAGTAAAAGGACATGGAGAGCCAAAGGGAGACACTTGTACCAACCTCAGTGGGACTCTTTGGGAAGCACTTTCCTCGAGGAGCAAGCCCCTTGCCTCCAGAGGCAATTACTTAAACCTGTAGTTTACTTGGGGAACAACAACACACACTCAAGAAACGCTGGTGTTGTGGTTTTGCTCTGGGTCAATTTGCTTTCCACCCCCCCCACAATTACTACTAGTTGAGAGAAGGTTTTTGCAGACAAAAGAGAGACAGGATTTGGGGTAAATAGTATAAACATTTATTACTAGTAAAAAAAAACTACTAATAAATTAAAAACTAAAGAACTATATCTACAACAATTTCTATTCAAGTTGAAGTGCTATATATTTACAGAAATGCTTCTTCCCCTTTTATACTAGTCCAAGGAGAAGAAGTAGTTTCATTCTCTATTTTCAGAGTTCCAGCTCTCTCTCCTTAGTAATAGATCTCCAGTAGCAGCACTATTCTCGTTGCAGCTGGAACTTTTTCTCTCTCTTTCTCGCTCTGTGTTGGTTTCCAGGGCTGGGCTTACCCCCCTCCTGGGCTAAGACTGAAGGCTGGGGGTTACCCAGGTCCCAAAGGGTCTTCCTTCCATAGGCTTGCAAGGGGACACTTGCTTACTGTGGATCTTCTTCCACAGGGTTACAGGGGATAATGGCTTAAGAGTTCACCCCTGTTTCCCTATGGAGGTCCCTCCCCATGGGAGAACAGTCCTTGAGAGACTTCTCAGCATGGGTCTAGCACGGATCCCACACACACGGATCCCAACATCTCACATGGGCCGTCTCGCTCCAGCATGAGATTTACTCAGGGTCACAAATCTCTAGTACTAGTAGCATGAATCTCTCACTGAGATCCTAAGCTTATCCGAGCCGTCCTTGCTCCGGCATAAGCATTGTTCCCTTCAAGGGTCACAAAGTCTTCAACAGGACTCTGCCTCACCTCAGTCCTTCTCATGAAGTCTCGGTTCTCTGGTACATTCACAAGCTCCTCTGTGAGCTGCATGGGGGGTCTCTTCACCCCAACAAACTTTTACAAGTAGCAGGGATTACTTTTCAACCTTTTCCCTGCTGAGGAGAGAGAGAGTGAAAAGGGAAGAAACAACTCTCCCCCACCTTTGAATTTTCCTTCTCTCTCCTTCGGCTGCCAGTTTCGACCTTGGAAGTCCCTTATCTCTCGGCTGGAATTCTTCTGCAGTGGTTTCTTGTCCAAGTAGTCAGTCTTTTAAACTTTTTTTCTTCACTCTCTTACCAGAGAGAAAGGGAAGGCTTCAGTGCTACACCTGCCCCCCCTGGCCCAAGCCAGGGGAGGAGAGGGCCTTGGCCCTCTTTGGGCCCACCCCTTCTCTCCCCTACATGGCTTCTGCCCCTAATTCCAACTGCGCCAACAACTTTCTCTTCCGTTTTCTTGAAGATGCAATTAGCAAAGGCGTTACTGGACTTTTGATTGGCCTTTTTGTCCGGAAATTACCTGGACAAAACCATCCTCAGCCCCAGGGATGGGCTGGTAGGCAAAACCACGACAGAGTATTTAAACAAAATAAAAGACCCTGCAGTGCCTTCTTTGTCCAAAACCCTTCATCTCAGCTGTTCCTAAAGGACAGCACACTGCAGGATAGGGGGGATTGGCAAAGGGCAAGGGACAAGAATCCCAGCACAGCAGCACTGCCAGGGAGCAGCAGAGCTTGGGCTTTGCAGAGCTGCTCTTTCCACTTCCACACTGTCCTCCTGAGTCCCTTTCTGGCTGGAAGGCCTGAGTGCTCTCTGAGCACAGTCCTGGGGGTGGGAGCCCTTTGAGCACAGGCAGGGACAGGCACTGGGAACTTGTGAAGCAGAGCTGGCCTCCCTGACAGCATCTCCAGGATGCTGTGGGATCATCTGAGGCCACTGCATGGACTGGGTCACTTCTCCTGTGCCCTTACTGCAGGGCTGGAACTCTCCTGCAGTGACCCCAGGACACTCCTGCTCTTTGCATTGCCAGCCTGATTTGGAAATCCAGTCTTGCCCTGCTGTTGCCAGGGTTATGCTGGGAGTGCTTCAGAGCTGCCATCCTGGGGCAGCTCCTGCCCAGCGTGGGCAGGCACAAGGTCTCTCCCCCTGCTCCTCTCCCCTCAGCAGTGCCACTGTTTGCTGCAGCCTCCTCCTCCTGGCCCAGCACAGCCCAACACAGGGAGAGTTGGACACAGCCCTTGTTCTACCCCCTCCTCATGGCCCTGCCCAAGCCCCTCAGCTACAGCCTGATGGCCAGAAACCTTCAGGGCAGGGAGGCACCGGGGAAAATGCTCAGCACTGTCATGG
>NW_020958926.1:20228-22120 GCF_003031625.1 Empidonax traillii | reverse complement strand
AGGGAGGCACCGGGGAAAATGCTCAGCACTGTCATGGACTGCTGGGAGAGACCACTGGAGGGGTGGGTCTGTAGGGAGAAATCACTGCTGCCCCCCTTCTGAATCCCCCTCAGCACCTGGACAAGCCTGTAATTTGTTTGCTTTCCATGAGGCCCTGCAGTGCCACAATGGCCCCTTGATTCCAGGAGGCTGCACAGTGTCATCACAAAGCTGAGCCCACCCAGATGAAAGTTTGGGGGAGATTAGGAGGAACTGGGACAAAAAGGATTGGATATTTGGGGAAGGAAAGAGGGGCTTCGCCAACAGCGAGGAAAGATTGTGAAGAGGCAAAACCAGGTTCAGGGAATGCTGAGGGTGCTGAAACACCGACTGTGCAAATATTCCTGAAGGACCTTTACCATCTTTGTAACCTCAAGCCCCAACCTAAAAGTGCTGTCCCTCCCACTGAAAGGAATCCACTGCTCTAATCCCAACCTCAGCCTGACCCTAAAGGCACAGCCCAAATCCAGAACTCCAGACTCTTATTTGTCCTCTAATGCCCACCCCAATCCCAAACCTGCATTGTAAGTGTGAAAAGACAAGCTTTAATCCTAATCCAGCCCCAAACCCTAATCACGAACCAGACACTGCCAGCAGAACAACAAACCTCCCCCAGTTCTGCCCAATCCCCACACTGAGCTCTAAACCCCAAGCCCTGGCCATGAAGCACCCCCAGAGCCCTTGGGAGCAGGGCAAGGACCTGCAGGGCCCAGAGAAAATAAGGGAGCTTGGGTAAAGCTGACAGGGCAACATTCCACCAGAACAGAGCATTCCCCACAGCACTGACTGAGCACAAGCCAACCCATGTGGGAAACCAGGCCCTCAGCGTCCCCGACGGCTCGATAGGAAAGAGGGTTCGGACACTTCCAAGTTGGCTGCAAAATGGAACATTTTATTAACAGGGCTCCTGCATTTATAGGGCAGGAGCAGAACTTGCTGAAACAAGGGGAATAATTGGAGAGGAGCAAGGGCAGAGTATGTAAACTAGAACCATATAGGGAGAACGAGGGGAGGAACAGATTGATATGAGGGAAAAATGGCCATATAAGGGTGGTACTGCAATGCAGCACCAACTGGCCAAGAGAAACACAGGGTTCGAGGGCATGGGGAAAAGAGGGGTACAAGGAAGGGGAACAGTAAAATAACATAATACAATAACTTAACATAAAACACATCATTGTCTCCAAAGCCTACTCCCTTCATCTACTCCTTCATTTTATAAGAAAGCAAGTTTAAAGGAAACTTTCTTAAAATTAATATGAAATAAGAACTGATTTTTAAGATATACAAAAGTATATAAAAATACATGTAAATGTATTTTTCTGGTTATATACACTCTAAAGAAAATTATACACTAAATTATGAGCAAAACACTTCAAAACTAGCTTTGAGGTAGAATTGGTTAAGGAGATGCCTTAACCCATGGTAAGTTTGAGCTATGCTCATATTTATTTTTTCAGTCATAGTTTTCACATTTATACTTGAGTAAAATAAATTTAAAAATATATAAAAAAGTTATAACATAATAAAGGTAAAAAGGTTACCATTAAATTATTAATTAATATGAAATGTGAATAGGTACCGGGATTTTAGGGAAAGGTTGGTTCTCCACAGGTGTTCACTTCTGTTTCTAGGGTACTTCAGTACAGTCAGGTCTGGGGACTCTCCTGCCCCCCCTGGGCTTTTCCTTCCCCCCCTGGGGCCTTACGGGCCTTGCCCCAGTCCCCCGTCCCTTGGGTTCCCTTTGCCCAGTTGTGGTGACCGGTGGAGTCATTGTTTGAGGGAAAGAGGGTCTGTTTAGACGCCACTGTCAGCGTGGCCACTGCCTTTTCTATTGAAAGGCTCTCACTTGA
>NW_020958926.1:15138-19760 GCF_003031625.1 Empidonax traillii | reverse complement strand
TCCCTTTGCCCAGTTGTGGTGACCGGTGGAGTCATTGTTTGAGGGAAAGAGGGTCTGTTTAGACGCCACTGTCAGCGTGGCCACTGCCTTTTCTATTGAAAGGCTCTCACTTGAGAGAAGTGGCAGCAGCACCAGCCCTGCAGTGTTCAGTCTAATACAGTTGGGAAAGTCAAATTTTAACTTAGAAAAGTAGAAAGCATAGGAGGACTTAAAGAATAATTAAAATAATAGTTATACATGGTCACACATGACATTTACAGAAGTTAAACAATTAAACTTTGAAAAATATCAATATAAAAGACTTACAATTAAAGAATACAGTTATCTTTTGAGAATATACACTTTTTTATGTCACTCTTACTTCAAGTTTTGCCAGTGTGTGGCAATATCAAAGTGGAATTCTTCCAGATACAGAACAAGATGTTGAAAAAGGAGAAAATGTATTATACTGATTTAACTTAACTTAAAATTCAAAAGGATGTAAATACTCCTGTAACTTAAAAGTATTAGAGAAACTTAAAGATACAACATTTACAAAAACAGTCTGCAAGATTATTATTTTAAAGTGATATAAATGGTAAACTACTGATTAAAAAGACAAACAATTCTATTAAAATGTAACATATAATAAAATCATAACTTATAGATTACACTTTAAAGAAAAGAAAAAACTGAAAAAGGTTTTAGTTCCATTTTGGTTTTGGTTATGATGTTGATGGTTTATGAAGAGATGGATTTTGATGGTTTTTGTTTTATGTCTTCTGAGGAGTTTTGGCGAAATTGGTCCAGTTCTTCTGTTACTGAGGGGGCTGCCAGTTGTTTTGCTTCAAATTTTTTCCAGGCCTTTTGTTTTTTCCATTGCTCCCTTTCTCACTGTGTTCCAGACTGAGCTGCCCTTACAACTATAGTAAATTGGATTCTGTGCGGCGCCGTGGTAAAGTACCGATAAGATGTCCATAGGTACCCCTGTCCTTGGCTCTGTTTACACCCGGTGCCAAGAAAGTTGTCATTGCTGGGCAGTCAGCTTGGGTTTTCTCTGCTTCCTTTGCTAAGGGAAACAATGTCCAGTTTCCAAGGGCATCATCTTGGACTCCACCTTGACAGAGCTGGCTGGCTTTAGTTTCAAGGTTGGCATCATTTTGTAATCCAAGAGGATGATTATTTTCCCCATCAGAGTTAACAGAGCAGCCCTTCTTAATTTCAAGGTTCCTAAGGCTTTTTCTTAAAAACATGGTAAAAACACTTTTCCAGGCGGCCTTGGCTTCTGCTGTCTGCCTGTCGCCCCTGAAAGTAGCTCTCCCAAGTGCACATCCTATTCTGCCCCATTCTAAATCATTTAAATCTTCTGGGACAGCTTCATGTTCATGAATCCATTTTGTTAGTGCTTTTAATGATTTTTTATCAATGGGGAGCCCATTTTCCTTTAATACCTCTTTCAGGAGTTTATAAAATTCAATCTCACAGCTCTTCATGGTCACTGGCCAGGGGTTAAGTGAAAGAGAGGGAACTACTCCCTGTCATTGTGGGGTGAGTTACCTCAATCTCTACTTCAGGATTGTTCCTTTTTGCTGCCTTTGATCCAATTGCTTTAATAGAATTACTTAGAGAGACTGCACTGTCCTACCTTACACTTGAAGGAATTATAGAGGTGTGATTCAATGACTTATACACTTATAGTTAGAAAGGCTTTGACTGCCAGACATATTTCCAGGCCAGGGAGCAGCTTATCTGTCCAAGCCTGCTGCAAAAAGCAGGAGGTGTGTTTGAAGTTTCATGAAGCAGTTTTGGGTTTAGCAGAATTCAACATTAAAAACAGCACCTTGACATCAGCAGTAACTCACCACAGAGAGCGTGCATGGTTTGCATTCTCTGACCACTTGTCTGGGTTTGTAGGGAGTGGGTTTTGGAGACAATGTGTTTTAGGTTTTATATTAAGTTATTGTATTATGTTATTGTACTATTCCCTCTCCTTTTACCCCGCTTTTCCCTATGCCCTCGAACCCTGTGTTTCTATTGGCCAGTCGGTGCTGCATTGTAGTACCTACCTGATATGGTCATGTTTTCCTTATATAAATATGCTCCTCCCCTGGTTCTCCCTGCATCGTCCTAGTTTACATACTCCGCCCTTGCTCCTGCCCGGTTCCTCCCCTTGTTCCAGTAAGTTCTGCCCTGCCCTGTGAAAGGCAGGAGCCCTGGTAGTGAAGTGTTCCCTTTGCAGCTGATTGGGAAGTGTTCAAATCCACTTTCCTGTCAGGCTGTTGGGCACACTGCAGGCCTGGTTTGTCCCAGATGGCACCCCAGGCGGCACTGGCTTGAGGTCTCTAGTGTGTGGAGAACTCGCCTGCCAAGTTGGAGAGTCTGTGGAAGCAGAGTGGACAGCAGATCCCGACGGTCAGCAGACGGGCACCTGGACCAAGCAACAGGATCTGGGTGAGAGGCAGTGAAGAAACTTTCATCCCTGATAACCCCCTACCTATCCTAAAACTAAAAGATGGGAGCCCGATTATCCAAAAACGAGATTGAATTTTATAAACTCCTGAAACACGTCTTAAAGGAAAATGGGCTCCGCATTGATAAAAAATCATTAAAAGCACTAACAAAATGGGTTCATGAACATAAAGCTGTCCCAGTATATTTAAATCATTTAGAATGGGGCAGAATAGGATGTGCACTTGAGAGAGCTACTTTAGGGGGTGACAGGCAAGCAGCAAAAGCCATCGCCGCCTGGAAAAGTGTTTTTCTCCATCTTTAAAAAGGCCACAGACAGAAGGACTGACGATTAATCTGCGTGTTCGGCATCAGGATTAAATGTACCCCGAAAGCAAGAAAAATCCATTGCTAAGTGCACTCCTATTCCAAGCAGTTCGTGTCCTCAGTTGACAAGTGACAGCCTTAGTAACCTTGAAATTAAAAAGGGCTGCTCTACTAACACTGATGGGCAGAATAATTGTCCTCTTGGATTACAAAATGATGCCAACCTTGAAACTAAAACCGGCCAGCTCTGTCAAGGTGGAGTCCAAGATGATGCCCTTGGAAACTGGACATTGTTTCCCTTAGCAAAGGAAGCAGAGAAAACCCAAGCTGACCGCCCAAAAATGACAACTTTCTTGGCACCGGGTGTAATCAGAGCCAAAGACAGGGGTACCTATGGACATCTTATCGGTACTTTACCACGGTACCGCAAAGGATCCAATTTAACAACAGTTGTAAGGGCAGCTCAATCTGGAACACAGTGACAAAGGGAGCAATGGAAAAAACAAAAGGCCTGGAAAAAATTTGAAGCAAAACAACTGGCAACCCCCTCAGTAACAGAAGAACTGAACCAATTTCGCCAAAACTCCTGTGAAGACATAAAACCCATCCAAATCCATCTCTTCATAAACCATCAACACCATAACCAAGACCAAAATGGAACTAAAACCTTTTTCAGTTTTTTCTTTTCTTTAAAGTGTAATCTATAAGTTATGATTTTTATTATATGTTACATTTTAATAGAATTGTTTGTCTTTTTATTCAGTAGTTTACCATTTATATCACTTTAAAAAAATAATCTTGCAGATTTTTTTTTAAATGTTGTATCTTTAAGTTTCTCTAATACTTTTAAGTTACAGGAGTATTTACATCCTTTTGAATTTTAAGTTAAGTAAGTTAAATCAGTATAATACATTTTATCCTTTTTCAACATCTTGTTTTGTATCTGGAAGAATTCCACTTTGATATTGCCACACACTGGGAAAGCTTGAAGTAAGAGTGACATAAAAAAGTGTATAGTCTTAAAAGATATTATGTTATAACTTGTTTATACATTTTTAAATTTATTTTACTCAAGTATAAATGTGAAAACTATGACTGAAAAAATAAATATGAGCATAGCTCAAACTTACCATGGGTTAAGGCATCTCCTTAACCAATTCTACCTCAAAGCTAGTTTTGAAGTGTTTTGCTTATAATTTAATGTATAATTTTCTTTAGAGTGTATAGAGAAAAAAAACCCCACATTTATTTACATATATTTTATATACTTTTGTATATCTTAAAAATCAGTTCTTATTTCATATAAAAAAGTTTCATTTCAACTTGCTTTCTTATAAAATGAAGGAGTAGATGAAGGGAGTAGGCTTTGGAGACAATGATGTGTTTTATGTTAAGTTATTGTATTATGTTATTGTACTGTTCCCCTTCCTTGTACCCCTCTTTTCCCAATGTCCTCGAACCCTGTGTTTCTCTTGGCCAGTTGGTGCTGCATTGCAGTACCAACCTTATAAGGCCATTTTTCCCTCATATCAATCTGTTCCTCCCCTTGTTGTCCCTATATGGTTCTAGTTTACATACTCTGCCCTTGTTCCTCACCAGTTAGTCCCCTTGTTCCAGCAAGTTCTGCTCCTGCCCTATAAAAGGCAGGAGCCCTGTTCATAAAGTGTTCCAGTTTGCAGCCAACTTGGAAGTGTCTGAACCCTCTTTCCTATCGAGCCGTCGGGGACGCTGAGGGCCTGGTTTCCCACATGGGTTGGCTTGTGCTCAGTCAGTGCTGTGGGGAATGCTCTGTTCTGGTGGAATGTTGCCCTGTCAGCTTTACCCAAGCTCCCTTATTTTCTCTGGGCCCTGCAGGTCCTTGCCCTGCT